>NW_026292441.1:0-17540 GCF_023091745.1 Budorcas taxicolor
CAGATCACGTAGGACTTTAATCGTTGAACAAACGAACCTTTGATAGCGGTTGCACCATCGGGGTGTCCTGATCCAACATCGAGGTCGTAAACCCTATTGTCGATATGGACTCTTGAATAGGATTGCGCTGTTATCCCTAGGGTAACTTGTTCCGTTGATCAAGTCTTTGGATCAATAAACGATAGTTTGATTTGACTTGTGGGTCTAGTCTTTAAAATCGTTCGGAGGATTTTTTGTTCTCCGAGGTCACCCCAACCAAAACTGCTAGTCCATAAAGAGTGTTGTTATCCCTTAATGGTTAAGTTTATTTTCTTTGGACTAGTTAGTTAAAGCTCCATAGGGTCTTCTCGTCTTGTTGGTTTATTCCCGCCTCTTCACGGGAAGGTCAATTTCACTGATTGGAAGTAAGAGACAGTAAAACCCTCGTGTGGCCGTTCATACAAGTCCTTATTTAGAGAACAAATGATTATGCTACCTTTGCACGGTCAGGATACCGCGGCCGTTTAACGTCTAGTCACTGGGCAGGCAGTGCCTCCAATACTGGGGATGCTGGAGGTGATGTTTTTGGTAAACAGGCGGGATTTGTGTTTGCCGAGTTCCTTTTACTTCTTTTAATCTTTCCTGGGTGCACTCCTGTGTTGGATTAACAGTATAATTAATAAATTATTTATTGTTGGGTTATTTTTATTTACTGTTAACAGTCAGAGTATTATCAGATACTGACTTAAACTTGTGCAAGGAGAAAATATTTCTTGTTACTCATATTAACATTATTGCTTCTATTTAGTAATAGAATAGTCCAGTACTAGGTCTAGGAGTTGGTTATATTGTTGTTGGGATTAGTATTGTTTTTATGTTGAGCTTTAACGCTTTCTTAATAGATGGCTGCTTTTAGGCCTACTATGGTGTTGTAAGATCTTACTCTCTAGTGAAGGTTGTACCCATTTCTAAAAGGCTGTAACCTTTTTAGACTAACTTTTAAAGATACAGTGAGATTTGTTTATATTTTTTGGTATCTTTAAAGCTGAACTAAGATTCATTTTCTGGACAACCAGCTATCACCAGGCTCGTTAGGCATGTCACCTCTACTTATAGATCTTCTCACTATTTTGCCACATAGATGAGTTGGTTCTAATAAACTGTCTATAGGTAGCTCGTCTGGTTTCGGGTTACTTAGCTGAAATTCGTTTTGTTAAGTTTTTTGCTCGTTAATTCATTATGCAAAAGGTACAAGGGTTAATCTTTGCTTTTTTGTACTTTGATTATTTTCTTTCATCGTTCCCTTACGGTACTTTCTCTATAGCGCCATGTTTAGAATTTCTATCTCCTATACTTTAATAGGGGTAAATGTTTTGTTTTAGTATGTTTTGGTTATTGGATTGAAGAGTGGGGGTTTGGGCTAGGCATAGTTCAAAACATTCACAGTACACGAAATCTTCTAGGTGTAAACTAGATGCTTTAATTAAGCTATGTCTTGGTTTGTCCAAGCACACTTTCCAGTATGCTTACCTTGTTACGACTTACCTCCTCTCGTGTAATTGGTGCATGTAAATAGGTTTGGGTGCATATATTTACTTGAGGAGGGTGACGGGCGGTGTGTGCGTGCTTCATGGCCTGGTTCAACTAAGCACTCTATTCTTAGTTTACTACTAAATCCTCCTTTGGCTGTTAGTTTCATAATGGCTTTCGTATTAAGTTTTCTTGGATAGAAAATGTAGCCCATTTCTTCCCATTCCATAGGTTACACCTTGACCTAACGTTTTTATGTGTTATGATTGAGCTTACTTTTGTTCCTTTTCAGGGTTTGCTGAAGATGGCGGTATACAGACTGTATTAGCAAGGATTGGTGAGGTTTATCGGGGTTTATCGATTATAGAACAGGCTCCTCTAGAAGGGTGTAAAGCACCGCCAAGTCCTTTGAGTTTTGGGCCGTTGCCGGTAGTACTCTGGCGAATAATCTTGTTTTTGCAATTATTTATGTTTAGGGCTAAGCATAGTGGGGTATCTAATCCCAGTTTGGGTCTTAGCTATAGTGTGTCAGTTGTCGTAGAGTTACTTTCGTCACTTATTTTTGTTATAATTATGGCTTTTTACAGCTTAATTAGGATTTAACTCTATTTGGTGTAGTACTTTAACACGTTTTACGCCGTGTTCCTGTTAGCTTGGGTTAGTCGTATGACCGCGGTGGCTGGCACGAGATTTACCAACCCTAGTTAATATGGCTTAGTCGAACTTTCGTTCATGGCTTAAATTTTGTCACTGCTGTTTCCCGTGGGGGTGTGGTTAAGCAAGGCGTTATGAGCTACAGGGTGTGTGCTTGATACCTGCTCCTCTTAGTCCTGCTGATTCGGAGGGCGCTACTCACCGGGGTGCGGATGCTTGCATGTGTAAGTCTATTGAAAGTTAACAGGAAGGCCAGGACCAAACCTATGTGTTTATGGAGTTGGTATACTCATCTAGGCATTTTCAGTGCCTTGCTTTAAATTTAAGCTACATTAACCATGTAGTATGTAAGCAGACCCAGGCACCTATATGTCTATCTTGTTTGGAGTGTGAATTTGAGTATTGGGGGTGAGATAAATTTATATTGATACTTAGGGGGAAGTATGTTAAAAATGGTGGTTAATATTTAAGAGGGGGGGGGGGGAAATATAATAGGTATGTCCTGTAACCATTGACTGAAATGCCCATGCCTACCATTATGGGGATGCTCAAGATGCAGTTAAGTCCAGCTACAATTTATGCTCCGGGTCGGGGCCTTTGACGGCCATAGCTGAGTCCAAGCATCCCCGAAAATTAAAAAATACCAAATGTATGACAGCACAGTTATGTGTGAGCATGGGCTGATTAGTAATTAGTCCATCGAGATGTCTTATTTAAGAGGAAAGAATGGGCGGTTTTAGATGAGATGGCCCTGAAGAAAGAACCAGATGTCTGATAAAGTTCATTAAATAGCTACCCCCACGATTAATGGGCCCGGAGCGAGAAGAGAAATCCCTGCCAAGCGGGTTGCTGGTTTCACGCGGCATGGTCGGTAAGCTCGTGATCTAGTGGACGGGATACGCATGGTGACGAGGATAGATTTGACTTTATGCGCTATGTACGATCTAAGCAGGAAATGTCCTATGTACTATAGATAATTTTTATTGTACTTGCTTATATGCAAGGGGAAAATCATTTAATGTACTATATACATATTATATCTTTATTACATTAATTATGATGTACATGCTTATATGCATGGGGTAGATCATGTAATGTAATATATACATAGTATGTCTTTATTACATTAATTATAATGTACATACTGCACACAAAGTAGGTCATGTAGTATACTGCATTTATGTATGTTTTTATTATATTACTTCAGTGTATATATTCATACATATAGGATGGATCATGTGGTGTGCTAGACGCATATCATGTTTACATTGTATGAGTGTTAGTGGGTATGTTTGGGCAAATGACATGGTGTGTCTGTGTGTAGTACTCGTACATGTGTCTATTGAGGTGAGTTATTAAGCATGTTGTTACACGTGCAAGCTTATAGAGTGGGAGATTTGTGTCGTATGTTTAAAAATTTTAGCGGATTTAATACTGGGGAGGTTCTTAGTGTTTTTGGGGGTATATCAATAGACGCAATTAATAGTGGTTCAGGGAATAGTTTAAGTAGAACTTCAGCTTTGGGTGTTGATGGTGAGGCTATCGCTTCTTCCTTGAGTCTTAGGGAGGTTAATTGTTCTCCTTTTCTGGTTTACAAGACCAGCGTATTAATTTTACTACAAAGACTTGTCTTCATTTCAGGAGATTGTTTTCGATGGTGCTGGCTAGTGGTATTATTGCCAGGATGATGAGGAAATATATGATGGATGCTAATTGTCCGATGGTGATGTAGGGGTGTTCAACCGGTTGTCCTCCGATTCATGTAAGTGTTAATAGGTCTGCTATTAAAAGTCAGAATATGCATTGGCTGATTGGTCGGAACATTATGCTTCGTTGTTTGGATGTGTGGAGGAAGGGTACGAGTGTTAAGATCAAGATGGAAAGGACTAAGGCTAGGACTCCTCCCAGTTTATTGGGGATTGATCGTAGGATTGCGTATGCAAATAGGAAATACCATTCTGGCTTAATGTGGGAGGGTGTACTGAGTGGGTTTGCTGGAGTATAATTATCCGGGTCTCCGAGTAGGTCGGGAGTGAATAGTACTAGTGATATGAGGATGAGGATTAATAGTATGATGCCTAGGATGTCCTTGATGGTGTAATAAGGGTGAAATGGAATTTTGTCTGTGTCTGATGGAATTCCTGTGGGGTTGTTGGATCCTGTTTCGTGGAGGAAAATTAAGTGGATTATGGTGAGAGCTACAATGATAAATGGGAGGATGAAGTGGAAAGCGAAGAATCGGGTGAGGGTGGCTTTGTCTACTGAAAATCCCCCTCAGATTCATTCAACTAGGTTGGTGCCAATGTATGGGATTGCCGAGAGGAGGTTGGTAATGACTGTTGCTCCTCAGAATGATATCTGTCCTCATGGTAGGACATAGCCTATGAATGCTGTGGCTATTGTTGTAAATAGGAGAATTACTCCGATGTTTCATGTTTCTAAGAAGGTATATGATCCGTAATATAGGCCTCGTCCTACATGCATAAATAGGCAGATAAAAAATATTGATGCTCCGTTTGCGTGCATATATCGGATGATTCAGCCATAGTTTACGTCTCGACAAATGTGGGTTACAGAGGAGAATGCTATTGTTGTATCGGATGTGTAGTGTATTGCTAGGAATAGGCCTGTTAAGATTTGTAGAGCTAAGCAAGTGCCTAGGAGGGATCCAAAGTTTCATCATGATGAGATGTTTGATGGAGTTGGGAGGTCAATGAGTGCGTTGTTTACGATTTTTATTAGTGGGTGAGTTTTTCGGATGTTGATCATTAGTGTTCTTGTAGTTGAATAACAACGATGGTTTTTCATATCATTAGTCATGGTTAGATTCCATGCAGGAATAATGATTATGTACATTGTATTTATTTTAAGTGTAATTTTTGTGATGGGCTTTGTAGGGTTTTCTTCAAAACCTTCGCCTATTTATGGGGGGTTGGGATTGATTGTGAGTGGTGGGGTTGGGTGTGGTATTGTGTTAAATTATGGTGGTTCTTTTTTAGGTTTAATGGTTTTTTTAGTTTATTTAGGGGGTATAATGGTGGTTTTTGGTTATACGACAGCTATGGCTACTGAGCAGTATCCTGAGGTTTGGGTTTCTAATAAGGTTGTTTTAGGAACGTTTATTACTGGTTTGTTGATGGAGTTTTTTATAATTTACTATGTGTTGAAGGATAAGGAGGTGGAGATTGTGTTTAAGTTTAATGGTATGGGGGATTGGGTAATTTATGATACAGGGGATTCTGGGTTTTTTAGTGAGGAGGCCATGGGGATTGCTGCTTTGTACAGCTATGGTACTTGATTAGTTATTGTTACTGGTTGATCTTTATTAATTGGTGTAGTGGTGATTATAGAGATTACTCGTGGAAATTAAGTAGAATTGTGCTAGTGAAAATCGTAATTAGGAAGGAAAGGAAATATAATTTAATTAAGCCTTTTTGGTTTGTGATTATGATAGATGTTTTTATTTGGGTTAGTGAGATGGTTTTTGGTATAATGGTTTCTAGTCAGGTTAGGTCTAGAAGGGAGGATGCTGATTTTTGGCTTATTGTTAGATTTATATAGGGGGTTAAGCGGTGTATGACTGTGGGATAATATCCTAGTAGGTTAGAAAATTTGAATATGTTTGATGGGTAATTGAACTTTAAGTAGTGGGTTATGTTGTTAATTTCTAGTGCTAGAATAAAGCCTAGGATTGTAATTGTTAGGGCGGTGATTTTTAGGTAGTAGGGTATAGTTGTTTGGGGAATGGTTGTTGGGGGGATGTTGTTAGAAATGATGAATCCTGCGAAAAGACTTCCGATTAGTAAGCGTTTAATTGAGTTAATTAGGAATGGGTTGTTTTCATTAATAGAAATAAGGGTTGGGAATCGGGGTTGTCCTAGGAGTGTGAAGAAAATAATACGGGTACTGTAGATAGCTGTGAAGGAGATGGCGATTAGTGTTATTAAGAGGGCTCAGGCGTTGGTATATGACGTGTTGGCGGATTCAATAATTAGATCTTTGGAGTAGAATCCGGTGAGGAAAGGTATTCCTGTTAGTGCAAGGCTGCCAATAATAAGGGCTGTTGCGGTGAATGGTATGGCTTTAAATAGGCCTCCTATTTTTCGAATATCTTGTTCGTTATTTAGATTGTGGATGATGGAGCCGGAGCATAGAAATAATATGGCTTTGAAGAAAGCGTGGGTGCAGATGTGAAGAAGTGCTAGGTGAGGCTGGTTAATTCCAATTGTTACTATCATAAGGCCGAGTTGGCTGGATGTAGAGAAGGCGATGATTTTTTTAATGTCATTTTGGGTGAGGGCACATATTGCTGTAAATAGTGTGGTAATGGCTCCTAGGCATAGTATAGTAGATTGGATGAGTTTATTGTTTTCTGTTAATGGATAAAAGCGGATTAGTAAGAAAATACCTGCTACTACTATTGTACTTGAGTGGAGTAATGCTGAGACAGGTGTCGGACCCTCTATTGCGGAGGGTAATCATGGGTGCAGGCTAAATTGTGCGGATTTTCCGGTTGCGGCTAGAATTAGTCCTATTAGAGGTAGATTTGAGTTCTCTGGTTTTAGTAAGAAGATTTGTTGAAGGTCTCAAGTGTTGAGGTTAATTAGGAATCATGCTATTGCTAGGATAAATCCGATGTCGCCAATGCGGTTATATAGGATTGCTTGTAGAGCTGCTGTGTTTGCGTCTGCTCGTCCGTATCACCATCCAATTAGTAGAAATGATATAATTCCGACTCCTTCTCAGCCAATGAATAGTTGAAAGATGTTATTTGCAGTGACGAGGATGAGTATTGTGATAAGAAATAAGAGTAAGTACTTAAAAAATTGGTTGATGTTGGGGTCGGAATGTATGTATCATATTGAGAATTCTATGATGGATCATGTGACGAATAGTGATACTGGGATAAATATTGTCGAGAAGTAATCTATTTTGAAGCTGAGAGATAGTTTGAGGGTTTGGATGGTTAGTCAGTGTCAGTTTGAAATAATTATTTCTTGTCCTGTATGAATAAATATTATAGTGGGAATTATACTAGTGATAAAGGCGTATGAAATGGTTGTTTTTACGTAAAGTGGGTAATTGGTGAATTTGTGGGTGCTAAGACTAGTTGTCATGATGGGTACGGTTAGTAGGATTAGGGTAGTTAGTGTGAGGGATGGGAACAGGTTTATTACTTTTATTTGGAGTTGCACCAATTTTTTGGTTCCTAAGACCAATGGATAACTGCTATCCTTTAAAAGTTTGAAAAAGCCATGTTGTCAGGCATGGGAGCATAGAATTAGCAGTTCTTGCATACTTTTTCGGTAAATAAGAAGGTGATAGGCTTCTATTGTTAGATTCACAATCTAATGTTTTTTTAAACTATATTTACAGTATAGGGGTCCTAGGATAATTTTTGGGTTTAGGGATAGAAGCAGTAGTGGTAGTATGTGTAGTGATATGAGTGCATTTTCTCGTGTGAAGGAAGGTGAAATGTTATTGATATGATGAGTGTATTTGCCCCGTTGTGTTGTGATTAGTATATAGAGGGTGTAGAGAGTAGTGATTACTATGTTAAGTCCTATTAGAATAATTGTGATATTAGATCATGAAAAAGTCGATATTACTACAAATAGTTCTCCGATTAGGTTGATTGTTGGGGGTAGAGCCAGGTTGGTTAGACTTGCTAGGAGTCATCAGGTGGCTATTAGTGGAAGAAGTGTTTGTAGGCCGCGGGCTAAGATTATTGTACGGCTGTGAATTCGTTCGTAGTTAGAATTTGCTAGGCAGAAAAGTATAGAGGATGTAAGGCCGTGGGCAATTATCAGGGCGGTGGCTCCTATGTAGCTTCAGGGTGTTTGGATTAGGATTGCAACGATGACAAGTGCCATGTGGCTAATAGAGGAGTACGCGATGAGTGATTTCAGGTCCGTTTGACGAAGGCAAATTGAGCTGGTTATGATTATGCCTCATAGTGATAGCATGATGAATGGGTATGCTATAAAGTCGGTGATTGGATCTAGGAGAAGCGTAATTCGTAACATGCCGTATCCTCCTAGTTTTAGTAGGATTGCTGCAAGAACTATGGAGCCTGCAATTGGGGCTTCTACGTGGGCTTTGGGTAGTCAGAGATGAAGTCCGTATAGTGGTATTTTTACTATAAAGGCTATTATGCATGCTAGTCACATGAAGGTGTTGGATCAGGAGCTGGGTATTGGTTGTACTCAGTATTGTAGAATTAGGAAGTTTAGGGATCCTATTGTGTTTTGAATATAGATTAGTGCAACTAGTAAGGGTAGGGATCCTGCTAGTGTATAAAACAAGAAGTAGAGACCGGCATTTAGGCGTTCTGTTTGGTTCCCTCATCGGGTAATAATAATGAGTGTGGGAACTAGTGTTGCTTCAAATATAATATAAAAGAGAATTAGTTCTGTAGCAGAGAATGTCATAATTAGAAATAGTTGTAATAGGATTAGTATTGAGATGAAGAATTTTTTTCGGGCTGGGTTTTCTTTTGATAGGTGATGCTGGCTAGCTATAAGTATTAAGGGGAGGAGTCATATGGTTAGAATAAGTAGTGGTGTAGATAAGGAGTCGGAGAAGAAAGTTAATGAGAAGTTGAGGCTGTTATCGCCAAATTGGTTTATAAGGAGTAGGCTTGTAAGGCTAATTAGTAAGCTGTGGAGTGTGGAGTTAATTCAGATTATGTTATTTTTTGATAGCCAGGTTAGGGGTATAAGTATTATTGTGGAAATAATGTATTTTAGCATTGTAGCAGATTAAGGTTTTGTACGTAGTCGGTGCCGTATGTGTTTGATACCATTACTAGCAAGGATAGGCCTAGTGCTGCTTCGCAGGCTGCGAAAACTAGTAGAATAATGGGTATTATACTGGCTAAAGTGAAGTGTGAGTTTAGGATTATTAGGGTAGCTATAACGAATAAGGACAATATTATTCCTTCCAGGCATAGGAGGGAGGATATTAGGTGAGATCGATACATTAGTAATCCCGTGAGAGATACTATGAATGCTATTATAATATTTATGTATACGAGGGACATTTGGTACTTATGAGTTTGATCATAATCTAATGAGTCGAAATCATTTATTTTGGTTTAAACTAAGTACCATATTCGGTCCATTCTAATCCTTTTTGGGTTCATTCATAGGCTAGGCTTGTGGCTAGTAGGAAAATTAGGAGAAGGGATATAGTAAGCATTGTGTTAAGGTTAGTTGTTTGTGAGGCCCATGGTAGTGGTAGAAGTAGTGCAATTTCTAGATCGAAGAGGAGGAATGTGATAGCTACTAGAAAGAATTTTATGGAGAAAGGAAGGCGAGCAGATCCTATGGGGTCGAATCCACATTCGTATGGGCTTGTTTTTTCTGAGTATACGTTTAGTTGGGGGAGTCAGAATGCGATGGTCACGAGCAATGTAGCTAGTGTAAAGTTAGTTAGGAGGGTAATTATAAGGTTTATTGTTCTTTTTCGGGTTAGGCCGAAGCTAACTGATTGGAAGTCAGTTGTACTAATTAATACTAAAAGAACATGAGCCTCATCAGTAGATGGAAACATAGAGGAAAAGTCATACTACGTCTACGAAGTGTCAATATCAGGCAGCGGCTTCGAAGCCGAAATGGTGATTGGAGGTAAAGTGAAATTTTAGTTGGCGGAGGAAGCAGACAATTAAGAAAGTAGATCCAATAATGACATGGAGGCCGTGGAATCCTGTAGCTACGAAGAAAGTTGAGCCGTAAACTCCGTCTGAGATTGTAAAGGGAGCTTCATAGTATTCTGATGCTTGTAGAAGTGTAAAGTATACGCCTAACGTAATGGTGATGAATAAGGCTTGTAGCATGTGGTTACGGTTCCCTTCTATGAGGCTGTGGTGGGCTCAGGTAATGGAGACTCCTGAGGCTAGAAGGACAGAGGTGTTGAGTAGTGGGACTTCTAAGGGGTTAAGTGGAGTGAATGCCTGTTGGGGGTCAGCAGCTGCCTAATTCGGGTGTAGGAGCAAGGCTTGAGTGATAGAAGGCTCAGAAGAAGCCAGTGAAGAATAGGACTTCGGAGACGATGAAGAGGATTATTCCGTAGCGAAGGCTTTTTTGGACAGCAGGAGTATGGTGGCCTTGAAAGGTACTTTCTCGGATTACATCTCGTCATCATTGGTATATTGTAAGTATGTTTGTTGTTAGGCCTAGGGTCAGTAGAGCTGTTGAATTGAAGTGAAATCACATGATGAGGCCAGATGTTATTAGGAGGGCAGATAGTGCTCCTGTGAGGGGTCAGGGACTTGGGTTTACTATGTGATAGGCGTGGGTTTGGTGTGTCATTATGTATTGTCGTGCAGATATAAGCTAACTAGGAGGGTGAATACGTAGGCTTGAACTATAGCTACTGCGAATTCGAGGATTGTTAGTAGAGCTAAAATAGTAAATGTAATAAGTGCTGTTGTGGTATTGATATTTAATAATGCAAGGGTAGCTCCTCCGATTAAGTGAATTAATAAGTGCCCTGCTGTGATGTTGGCTGTTAATCGTACGGCAAGGGCTACTGGTTGGATGAAGAGGCTGATGGTTTCGATAATTACCAGTATTGGGATTAGTGGGGTAGGTGTTCCTTGTGGTAGGAAGTGGGCGAGTGATGCTTTGGTTTTGTTGCGGAAGCCTGTAACTACGGCCCCTGCTCATAGGGGAATAGCCATGCCTAAATTTATTGATAGTTGTGTGGTTGGTGTAAATGAATGGGGTAATAAGCCTAATAAATTTGTAGACCCAATAAATAGAATTAGGGACATTAATATCAATGTTCATGTTTGTCCTTTGGTGTTGTGAGTGCTTATTATTTGTTTTGACATGAGTTGAAGTGCTCATTGTTGGAGGGAGATAAGGCGGTTATTAATTAGTCGGTTTGATGTAGGAAATAGTAAGCTAGGGAATATAATGACGAGAGTAACAAGGGGGAGGCCTAGAATTACAGGGGTAATGAAAGAGGTAAATAGATTTTCGTTCATTTTGTTTCTCAAGGGGCGTCTTGTTTTGGCGTTTTTGTTGTTATTAATTTTGGGTTATAGTAGAAATCGTGTTTTGAGATTTTTAATTGGAGAACAATAAAGAGGACTAAAAATATTGATAGAATTGTCGTGAGTCACGTTGATGTGTCTAGTTGTGGCATGTCATCAAGGAGAGTGTTGTGCTCTCGGTCTTTAACTTAAAAGGTTAATGCTGGCATAGCTTCTTGATGACTTATAACATTGATGCAGATCACTTTTCAAAATATTCTAATGGGACTAGTTCGAGAACGATTGGTATGAAACTATGATTTGATCCGCAGATTTCTGAGCATTGGCCGTAAAATAGGCCTGGACGAGTTGATATGAGGGTTGTTTGATTTAAACGGCCTGGAATTGCGTCTGTTTTTAGTCCTAGAGAGGGAACTGCTCATGAGTGTAAAACGTCTTCGGAGGAGATTAGTATTCGAATTGTTATTTCTATAGGTAATACAGCTCGGTTATCTACTTCTAGTAATCGTAGTTCTCCAGGTTTCAATTCTGATGTTGGAATTATATAGGAGTCGAAGCTTAAGTCTTCATAGTCTGTGTACTCATAACTTCAGTATCATTGATGTCCTATGGTCTTTACTGTGAGAGATGGGTTGTTGATTTCGTCTATTATGTATAGAATTCGTAGGGATGGGAGAGCAATTATAATCAGAATAATGGCTGGTAGAATGGTTCAGATTGTTTCTACTTCTTGTGCGTCTATGGTGCTGGTATGGGTTAGTTTTGTTGTTAGTATCAGTAAGATAATATAGAGTACTAGTGAGCTAATTAGGAAAACAATTATCAGAGTGTGATCGTGAAAGTGTAGCAGTTCTTCTATGATGGGTGATGTTGCGTCTTGAAAGCCTAGCTGTACGGGATATGCCATATGAGATGTACGGGACTTTCACCTGTAATTTAATCTTGACAAGGTTATGTAATGTTTTACTAACATCTCGTTTATTGAGAGAGACATAGTGGTTATGGTGTTGGCTTGAAACCGATAATAGGGGGTTCAATTCCTTCCTCTCTTATTTTAGGTTAATGTATGTAGGTTCTTCAAATGTGTGATATGGTGGAGGGCATCCGTTTAGTCATTCTAGATTTGTTGTGGTTAGGTCCACGGTTAAGACTTCCCGTTTGGATGCAAATGCTTCTCAGATGATAAAAGTCATTAATATTACTGCCGTTAGTGAGATGAATGAGCCTATAGATGAAATAGTGTTTCATATTGTATATGCGTCTGGGTAATCGGAGTATCGTCGTGGTATACCAGATAGCCCTAAGAAATGTTGTGGGAAGAAGGTCATGTTAACACCTACAAATATAATTGCGAAATGGATTTTGGCTCATGTGTCATTAAGGGTGTAGCCTGAGAATAAGGGAAATCAATGTACAAATCCTCCTATGATAGCGAATACAGCTCCTATTGATAGTACGTAGTGGAAATGTGCTACCACATAGTATGTGTCGTGGAGAACGATGTCAAGGGAGGAGTTGGCTAAAACAATTCCAGTTAGTCCTCCAACTGTAAAAAGGAAAATGAAGCCTAGGGCTCATATTATAGCGGGGGATCATTTGATATTTCCTCCGTGAAGTGTTGCTAGCCAACTAAAGACTTTTACTCCGGTTGGGATAGCAATAATTATAGTAGCGGATGTAAAGTAAGCTCGTGTATCGACGTCTATTCCGACTGTGAATATATGATGGGCTCATACAATAAATCCTAGAAATCCAATTGATATTATGGCTCATACTATTCCTATATATCCAAATGGCTCTTTTTTTCCTGAATAGTAGGTTACGATGTGGGAGATTATTCCAAAGCCAGGTAAAATTAGAATATATACTTCGGGGTGTCCAAAAAATCAGAATAAGTGTTGATATAAGATAGGGTCTCCTCCTCCTGCTGGGTCAAAGAAAGTTGTATTCAGGTTTCGGTCTGTTAGTAATATTGTGATGCCAGCTGCTAATACAGGAAGTGAGAGGAGGAGTAGTACGGCAGTGATCAGTACAGATCACACGAACAGGGGGGTCTGGTATTGTGATATTGCGGGAGGTTTTATGTTAATAATAGTTGTAATAAAATTAATGGCTCCTAAAATTGAGGAAACACCTGCTAGGTGTAGGGAGAAAATGGTCAGGTCTACTGAGGCTCCTGCGTGGGCTAGATTACCTGCTAGAGGGGGATATACGGTTCAACCCGTCCCTGCTCCGGCTTCGACTATAGAGGATGCTAGGAGTAATAGGAAAGAAGGGGGGAGGAGCCAAAAACTTATATTATTTATCCGAGGGAATGCTATATCAGGGGCTCCAATCATTAGAGGAACTAGCCAGTTGCCAAACCCTCCAATTATAATAGGCATTACTATAAAGAAGATTATTACGAATGCGTGTGCAGTTACAATTACGTTGTAGATTTGGTCATCTCCAAGTAGAGTTCCGGGTTGGCCTAACTCAGCACGAATTAGTAAGCTCAGAGCGGTTCCTACTATGCCGGCTCAGGCACCAAATAGAAGATAAAGGGTACCGATATCTTTATGATTAGTTGAAAATAATCAGCGGTTTATGAACATGGGTAAAATGGCTGAGTAAAGCAATAGACTGTAAATCTAAGAATAGAGGTTTGATTCCTCTTTTTACCAGGTCCTGTAGTGAATTAACATATTGAATTGCAAATTCAAAGGAGCAGCTTCAAACTCTGCCGGGGCTTCTCCCGCCTTTTTTTTCTTGCGGCGGGAGAAGTAGATTGAAGCCAGTTATTTAGGGTATTTAGCTGTTAACTAAAGTTTCGTGGGGGTGGGACCCACCAATCTAGTGAGGATTTAGCTTAATTAAAGTAGTTGATTTGCATTCAATTGATGTAAGATATGATCTTGCAGTCCTTATCAGGAATTAAGTAAATTATACTTGCTTAGGGCTTTGAAGGCTCTTGGTCTATTTAACCTAAATTCCTATTCTAGGATTGAGAGAATTGGTGTAAGTGGTAGTAGTATAGTGGACAATACGGTTATTGTTGGTAGGAGGGTTATTCGTTTTATGGTTGAGAATTGTCATTTTATTTTTATGTTGTTTGTGGAAGGGAACATAGTAAGTGTGGTGGAATATGCCAGTCGTATGTAGAAATATAGGTTTAGTAGTGCTGTAATTGCTATGAAGGTAGGTAGGATAATGCTATTGTTTTTTGTCATTTCTTGAATAATTATTCATTTTGGCATAAATCCTGATAGTGGGGGGAGTCCTCCTATTGATAGGAGGGTAATGAGAATTAGAATAGTTATGATGGGTGTTTTGTTTCATGTGTGTGATAGTGATAGAGTGGTTGTGGTTGAGTTGGCTATAAATAGTGTAAATATGGTGGAAGTTATGATGATGTAAATGATTAGGTTTAGTAATGTTATGGTGGGATTGTATGGTAAAATTGCTGTTATTCAGCCTATGTGGGCAATTGATGAGTAAGCTATAATTTTTCGTAGTTGGGTTTGGTTTAATCCTCCTCAGCCTCCGATTATAATGGATAGAATTGATAGGGTTAAGATTATATTTAGGTTGATGGATTGGGATACTTGGTAAAGTACCGATATGGGTGCTAGTTTTTGTCATGTAAGTAAGATTAGGCCTGAAGATAGAGGGATGCCTTGTGTTACTTCTGGGACTCAGAAGTGGAATGGGGCTATTCCTAGTTTTATGGCGAGGGCTATTGTTATGAGTATGGAGGCTGTTGGGTTAAATAGTTTTATTACGGTTCATTGGCCTGAGAATATTAAGTTGATGATAATGGCTATTATTAGTAGTATTGAGGCTGTTGATTGAGTTAGGAAATATTTAGTTGATGCTTCTGTGGCTCGTGGGTTGTGTTTTTTTATTATAATAGGAATGATGGCGAGTATATTTATTTCAAATCCGATTCAGATGAGTAGTCAGTGGGAGCTAATTATAACGATAATGGTTCCAAGTATTATAGTTATTAAGATAATAATGAGAGTGATTGGGTTTATTAGTACGGGAAGGATACAAACCAACATTTTCGGGGTATGGGCCCGATAGCTTAATTAGCTGACCTTACTATTAGAATTTGGTGTAATTGGGAGCACGAAGAGTTTTGAGTTCTTAGGAGTAGGTTCAATTCCTATAGTTCTAGAAATAAGAGGATTTAAACCTCTATAATTTACTCTATCAAAGTAACTCTTTTGTCAGACATATTTCTTATGTTTGTGGGGGGATACTTGATAGGAGAATAGGTAGAGATACATGTCATATGCATAGGGCTAGCGTTAGGGGTAGAAAATTTTTTCATAATAAGTGCATCAGTTGATCATAGCGGAATCGGGGGTAGGATGCTCGGATTCATAGGAAGGTCATTGTGAGTAGTAGTGATTTGATGATAAAGTTAATTGCGTAGAGTTCTGGTATGTATGGGTTATGGGATGCTCCTAGGAAGAGGGTTGTTGTGAAGATATTTATTATAATAATGTTTGCATATTCTGCTATAAAGAATAGGGCGAATGGTCCTGCGGCGTATTCTACATTAAAGCCCGATACTAGTTCAGATTCTCCTTCAGTAAGATCAAATGGTGCTCGGTTTGTTTCTGCTAGTGTTGAAATGAATCATATTATTGCTAAGGGTCATGCTGGGAAGATTAGTCATACTTGTTCTTGTGTAATGATTAATGTAGAGAGAGTGAAGGATCCATTTATTAGTAAGATTGATAGTAAGATAATTGCTAGTGTAACTTCATATGAAATTGTTTGTGCTACTGCTCGTAGGGCTCCAATAAGAGCGTATTTTGAGTTGGAGGCTCAGCCTGATCAGAGGATCGAGTATACGGCTAAGCTTGATATAGCTAATATGAAAAGGATTCCTAAGTTTATATTGATGAGGGGATAGGGTATGGGTAGGGGGATTCATATAGTTAAGGCTAGGGTTAGGGCTAGGATGGGGGCTAGAATAAATATTGAGATTGAGGATGTGGCAGGTCGTAGGGGTTCTTTAATGAAAAGTTTGATTGCATCGGCGATGGGTTGGAGTAAGCCATATGGTCCTACAATATTTGGGCCTTTTCGGAGTTGTATGTAGCCTAGGATTTTTCGTTCAACTAGTGTAAGAAAAGCTACGGCTAGAAGAATGGGGATAATAAGTGTTAAGATGTTGAGTATAAACATTTTGTTAAGGAGAGGATTTGAATCTCTGAGTATAAAGGTTTAAGTTTTACGCAATTACCGGGCTCTGCCACCTTAACTGGGCCCTTTTCTAGGGCAGGTATTGTTTGTGAGGTCAATTGAGATAAAGTCATTGATTGATTTAAGGCGCTTTGTTGAAGTTGGCCTTATTTCTCTTGTCCTTTCGTACTGGGAGAAATACATAACAGATAGAAACCGACCTGGATTACTCCGGTCTGAACTCAGATCACGTAGGACTTTAATCGTTGAACAAACGAACCTTTGATAGCGGTTGCACCATCGGGGTGTCCTGATCCAACATCGAGGTCGTAAACCCTATTGTCGATATGGACTCTTGAATAGGATTGCGCTGTTATCCCTAGGGTAACTTGTTCCGTTGATCAAGTCTTTGGATCAATAAACGATAGTTTGATTTGACTTGTGGGTCTAGTCTTTAAAATCGTTCGGAGGATTTTTTGTTCTCCGAGGTCACCCCAACCAAAACTGCTAGTCCATAAAGAGTGTTGTTATCCCTTAATGGTTAAGTTTATTTTCTTTGGACTAGTTAGTTAAAGCTCCATAGGGTCTTCTCGTCTTGTTGGTTTATTCCCGCCTCTTCACGGGAAGGTCAATTTCACTGATTGGAAGTAAGAGACAGTAAAACCCTCGTGTGGCCGTTCATACAAGTCCTTATTTAGAGAACAAATGATTATGCTACCTTTGCACGGTCAGGATACCGCGGCCGTTTAACGTCTAGTCACTGGGCAGGCAGTGCCTCCAATACTGGGGATGCTGGAGGTGATGTTTTTGGTAAACAGGCGGGATTTGTGTTTGCCGAGTTCCTTTTACTTCTTTTAATCTTTCCTGGGTGCACTCCTGTGTTGGATTAACAGTATAATTAATAAATTATTTATTGTTGGGTTATTTTTATTTACTGTTAACAGTCAGAGTATTATCAGATACTGACTTAAACTTGTGCAAGGAGAAAATATTTCTTGTTACTCATATTAACATTATTGCTTCTATTTAGTAATAGAATAGTCCAGTACTAGGTCTAGGAGTTGGTTATATTGTTGTTGGGATTAGTATTGTTTTTATTGTTGAGCTTTAACGCTTTCTTAATAGATGGCTGCTTTTAGGCCTACTATGGTGTTGTAAGATCTTACTCTCTAGTGAAGGTTGTACCCATTTCTAAAAG
>NW_026292442.1:0-17540 GCF_023091745.1 Budorcas taxicolor
GAACAACGAACTTAATCAATGTGCCACCATAATCCCATAACACTCCAGTGGGTGTACTCCGGATGTACCCCGAATCCTATGACCTAACACCCCCTTGCGATCTCCAGACCAGGCAAGAGTGGGAATGGGGACTATAGTAGCCGAGGTATACCGACATGCCCGATGCCGCCCGGAGTTACCCGACACTACCATACCCAAATGGTTGCGCAACCACGATACGATAACATAACATTTCAATAATAAATATAAACACACAATTTGACAAGTACATAAGCCGATAAGTACACAATAAGGATAACAAAAAAGGTTATCCTCGCACATAAGCAATTATAATTAATATAACTTTAAACACTATATAACCCAACAACATAGCTCAAAAACACATTAATAATAGAATTTAGATATTCACTAATATACTTCACAATTTAACACGTAGTTCAAGTAATCAACACAAGATTCATTACTGATAGTCCAATATTAGCATATTAGGAAAAAGATGCATTTATCAACTAATAGAAAAGTTAACTATCATTATTTAATAACTAACATACTATATTAGCAAAATAACTATACTTCAAGCTAAGACTCTAACATACCACTAGTAGGATCAACTTAAGTTAATTACATTTAACATATAATAGACAACTATCAACCTACAATTAACTTTATATGTAGGTTCAAAGAGTATTAAACACATTCTTTATATAGCTTACTTAACCCTTCTAAGTGTTCACTAGTTGTACATTGATTACAACAACTAATTCTAGCAATTGAATTGTTTAGCATATATAGAAATATTGTCTATCTCTAAAGGTGGTGACCATCACAACTCTGCTAGCATTTCTCATTCAATCTCAATTATATCACCATTTACATAACTATAAGAGCTCCATTATGCTACTAATAATCCAAGAACACTACACAATAAAGTCTTGATCGAATACATCCATTTAGAGTTGAAATATATAATCAGTTTAGCAAAATAACAACACAATTCAGATTCCCGAGTAATAGGACAGTTCCGACACATCTCACTAAAATGGTCATTACGTATTGTAGAAAACTCCAATTAACGCACCGTAAAAAGTATTAAAAACTAGACTCGTAAGTCTTTCTAACAGTATATAATTCAACCCCTAATCCTTCTCCAATTAGTACAGTTTTAAGCTTGAATTTGCCTCAGTTTTGCTGAAAAATATGGACAGCCACGGTTGAACACATACACATGTGTTCGCATGAATTTTGCTTAGTTCTCTTGCATTCCTAGCTAGCTTTAAACATTATTCAAGCATATATAACAATATTCTTGTGATTCAAAGCCAACCTACAACTAGCTCTTAAACCACCATTCAACTATGCAATCTCTAATTTCAATTCATACAACTTGAATGTGATTATAAATTTAAACTAACAATAACTAGTTTACCATAATTCTAGTACAATATATACATAAATAATGCACAAAATATGTTAAACCCTCACCTTTCAAGGCTGATTTTGCAAGATTAGATAAGACTTCAACAACTAAACACATGCACAAGCTAAAATAATCTCATCCAAGCTAGCAAGGCCTAAAATTTTCCTTTTCTACTTCTCGGTTTCTTCCTCCTCACCACCTAATCTATTTTTTTTTTTTTTGAGTTTTCATTGCTAACTAAAAGATGACTAACCTATATTGACTTATCTCGGTTTTCCCGACAATAGTGGAGAGTTGGTAAGTGGAGTGCTTTTTTTTTTCTTTATGTTGTTTGATTGCTATTATTTGATAACTCCTAAGATGTATTATAAAGCTAAACAAAAGCAATAATGTATAGCCAAGCTTAGATGAACACAATTGCTTATTCGGGTTTGGGCTCTTGTTCGGTTTAAGCTTGCTAATTAATTTAAATGCTAAATTAGAGTAATACTAGGTCCAAATTAAAATGAAACTAAGCTCGAAACAATCATCTCACTAGCTTCATCCTCCCGCCATGCGAACAGTGAAAGTGAAATAATTAAGTGTAAACAGAATAAGGACTAATAATAAATGTAATAAGATAACTATTTTAGGTAACTCGTTCAAATGTAAATAAAGTAAATGTACTTATCAAAAATAATAAAATAGTACGTTCAGTTTCGGGCCAATTAAATAAATGTACTTATTAAAATAATAAACTAACTCGTTCAGGCCCGGGCCTGGGCTTCCCGTTCGAATAGTAAAATAAATTAATTTAAAGGCACGTAAAATGTTTTTAAATAATTAGAATAATAAAGTAAGTGTCCCGGGAAAATCATTAATTATAAATTAAATAATCACAATTAATGAAAATAATAAATTAATTACTTCACGTAAATCAATTAAATGTAATTTAAATAAATGCAAATGATGATAATAATAATAATAATAATTCTCCGGTCCAGGGCTTCTCATTCAAATAGTGAAATTAAATTATTTTAAATATTAGTAAAATAAGTTCTAATAAATAAAATAGTAAAATAATTATTTCAGGCAAGTCAATTAGATATAATTTAAATGAATGCAAACAGTCATCATTGCACATTTTTCAAGAATTATGCAATTTATTAAAATAAATATATGCAAATTAAGAAAATGTATATATGTTAGGTCCGGGTGTCAGACACACCATGACTTACACATATACACTCACTCACAACACACTCAATACACACACATATCTCATTGCACACACATGCACACATTGCGATATACACACTCCGATGCATACATCGTGACCCAAACACAACAATATTAGCTTATCTGTTAATTTTTTTAATTTATTTTTTGTTAATTTATTGATTTGTTTGTTTATTAATTTTTTCTATCATTACTAATTTGTTTTATTTTTTATTAATATTTTTTAATTAATTGTTATTATTAATTTTTTATATTTTGTATTATTATTTATTTTTTGTATTTTGTGTTTGTAGGTTGCGGTGTGTGTACGTGTGAATGTTTATGCTTGAGTTTGCTTGTGATTGATTTTTGTGTGTTGTAGGGCGTGTGTGTGTGTGTGCTTGAGTCTACTTGTGATTGATTTTTGTGTGTGACGTAGTGTGTGTGTGTGTATGTATGTGTCTGTATGTGTGTGTGTGTGTATGCGTGTTTGTGCTTGAATGACAAGAAAAACTTTTAGGCTTTATATGATGCTAGAGTCTGCTTGTGATTGATTTTTGCGGAAGGCATTATTGTAGGCTTAAAATTTTTTATTATTGGCATGTATGTAGACTTTAATTGCTATTATAGTTGACAAAATTGTTTATCAATTCTAATAATCCTATTCATGAAGGTAATTTGCTCTATCTATGGAAACTCCACTATATTTTTTTTAGGTGTCTTATGGACTCTTCCAAAACTAGGCTTGTAAGTTTTTATAAATTTATTACATATCAATTATAATTAACTAAATTAAACTTGGACATTGCTTTGTTTGCTAAATTGAGATTCCATATATTATTGTTATAAAGTATGCCAACCTTGTTTTTTGGAAAATACCGTGAGTATATAACACCAACATTCACATTGGAGTGTAACGGTCTGTCACGGAGGGTGAGACTGAAAAACATAGATGATAGTTATTACTTAGTGACAGTTTGATCGAGTTTGCAAACGCTATTTTTTTTCAAATCCAAAGAGTTTCTATTCTTTTGGTTCAAAGACCCGGCAACATTTACAGTTAGAATTTTTGGTCATGATATTTGTGAAAGAGAGACTAATTGTAAGTGATTTAAATAGTATTTCTACATTTTGTATTGACCAATAATTTGTTTAATTAATAGTTATCATAATTATGATAATTTTTTTATTGATGAATATATAATTAAGGCGATTCAGGTTGACAATAATGAGAGTGAAGAGGTGGAAGAAATTGAAGTGGATGACGAGGATTGTGAAGAGATAGGAGATGAAGAAAGTGTTGAGCTAAGCACATAGGATTATTTGGAGGTACCATTGAAAAAAATGAAGACCTTACATTGTAATTTGTTTTTCTTGCCTATTCATTTTTTTCCTCCTAACCAAATCACAAATAATAATTTCATGCCAATAGTCATATTCAAAATATGTTACAAGCACTCACAAAGGACTCTGTAGAAGGACTATAATATCTTGCACTGGCTCTATGACAATGGTTGATTGTCATTGTGACACCCGAGAATTTGCATCATAGTCATAAATAACTGTAACATATCTTTTATGCATTTTAATATGTTTTATTTCTAGTTTAAATATGTTTACTTGATGGTCACTATTCATAAGAAAATTTACTGTCTAAATTGCTTGGTTTAATATTTTTCCTAGATAGTATAACTTATAAAAAAGATCGGGAACTTGTGGTTTTGAGCTTCGGAGGCCAGAAATACGCGTTAGGAAAATGATTCGTGCTTCGTTGAATAGTAAAATACTAGAAATGTAACATAGTTATTTAGTAGTCTTTTAGTTTGAGTTTTTAACTTATTTTGACTAAAATATACTAACATTTGACTTAAAATACTTGCTCATACATATTATATATACATACTACTACATATTTGCATACAACATACATACAAAACAAATTAGAAAATGCCCAATAACCCCCCCTCCACCCCGCGCAAACCCGATGGCCTCTAGGAGAAGAAGAAAAAGATTTCAACTTCAAGCTTTGCAAATTTGGACTCTTGACTTGATCTTGATGAGTTTTTGGAGCTTCTAGGATATCTACAACTAGCCTATACCTACAAATTGTGAGCGAGTTTGCATTTAAATACATGTTAAAGTTTTGTCAACTTTTTGAGATTTGATGATTTGTTGTTTATAACTATTGATATGCATATATATTGCGATATACATGTTTATTATGATCTATAGACCATGTTTGTGTAGTTTGACAGCAAGTTCCATGGTTGAAAGCTTGAATCACAAAAGAGATAATGAATAGTGATAAATTTTTAGGGTTTTGCTATAACTTGCTATTTAGAGTGAATTGATGCTTCATTTAGGTGCTCTAGACATTCATGAAATCAATTAGAAGCTCCCGTGGAGTTGAATTGCCCGAATTTGAGTTAAAATATAAAATTAGCTAACTTTTAAAAGGGGGTTTTTCACGAAATGTAATCCGGGCACATTTGGGCTTTAGATTAGGTATCTTTGGGGCATGGAAGCACTTTTGGTACTTTTTTTGCGTTAAATTGGGGTCCAGATAGGGTAGGTATAGTTAAAATCCACTCAGGTCCTTCCCGAGCTTTTGTCTCCAAAGCAGGTTTTCGGGGTCTTGGTAGGTGTCATTCGGATTTTTAAGGAATTTAGAATGATTGGATTGTAGTTTTGGAGCCTTGAATTTTATATAGAAGAAGAATAACATAGTTAAAGAAAGGGGAAAAGTAATAGATGGATATCTTTGTGCTTATAAGAGCTTGTAGATTTATTGTGATGTGTTTATATGCTTGTCTAAGATATAATTATGCTAATTGAAGAGTTTGTGGAAAAATATGTTATTTGTCTCTTTCATGTTTATATCGTTACTTTGTGTATATTATGGTTAAATGCGAGGGCAGCCTACTTTGTCATCTCTCTTATGTGTTATTTGAAAATCTTGGCTCTCGTCAACTTGGTTCAGGGTTGCGCAACCTATTCGAGCATGGTAGCGTCAAGTAACACGGGCGGCGTCGGGCTTGCCGTGCTCCCTCAACTACTATGGTTTTCCAGTCCCTATCTCGCCGAGGCACACTCCCCTACCCCAGAGACGTGGTTCATCTCGTTAGGGCATACAGACCTACCTCAGGAGATTATGGGTCGTAGGATCGGGGTACATCCGGAGTACCTCATTCGGAGGAGTAAGGGGTTTGCCGGAACTTGCTTGAAGATCTTGTCTCGTGGCTCGTGATTGAAGACAAAAGTGGAACCATATCCTTTTTATACGTAGTTAAATACTTGTCTAATTAGTTTTGTTATTTTGTATTGTATTTGTTGTTTTCTTGTTGCATCTCATGAAAGCAATTCCCGGTATGCTGCATCACCTCCCTCACTCTCATGAAAACAATCCCCGATATGTTGCATCACCTCTCTCAGTGGGTAACTTTGGTTACTCATTCCTCGTTTTAACATGTTTCAGGTGCAATTAGACCAACTATCTTGTGTATCGTGTTGTTGGTTGCTTATCTTGTTGAGGTTGGAAGCTATTTGTGAAGATGGGACTTGATGTGTTTTTGTTCTGTTTTGAAACCCTTGAAATCTTGTATGTATTTTGTATGGCTTGTTGGATTGTAAATTAAATTAAGGACTTATGTGGTTTGTTAGAGTAATTGGCATATAATAGCTAAAGATAGATTTTATTGTCTTTTGATTGTGTGCTTTTGTGACAAGTAGGTGGACTTATCATAAGTAAAGCTTGTGAATGTAGTTAGAGTGGTATGATAAGCTATCTTGTAACCTAGAATTTCAAAGGTTGTGTCATTGCGTGCTCGAGTGATTATGTTGTTGTCTAACGCTTGGATAGCCTTGAGACTGGGAAAGTTGGATGGTTAGAGTTGGGGTGTTTTTATGTGGTTATACTTGCTGCATGTAGGTTTTTGATTAGTCCTATAAACAGGGGAGACTCCATCCGTTTTTCTTAAATTTTGTGCCCGGGTTTGGAATTGGGTTGTGAATAGCATGATTAATAGTAATATTGGTTCCGTGAGGGATTGGGGCGTTACAATCATAATAATCAATACTATCTTCTCGTTTGTAGGCGAAAGGCTGGGAGTTACTTCACCTCCCATGATTGGCCTGCTCTACACGAAGGGCATAATATGGAAGAAGGAGATACATGTGTGTTTGAGCAGATAAAAGGAGACCATTTTATTTTTCAAGTAATTAGGAGGGTAGGTGTCAGTCGAAGAATAAGATAAATCATTTGTTTGTGTTAATGTGAAATGAAGTGATAAATCATGAATTTTTATTTTTTTAGGTAAGTTTTTTTTATGTTGTTTAGGATGGATGAACAATTTTATGTTTGTAGTTTTTGTGATGGAGTGTGTAATATTTGTCATCATGGTACTCGTTACTTGTCAAATAGTTATAATGATGTGCTTTGAGTGTTAACAATTCAATATAAATTATTCAGGGGCATAAGAGTCATTTTAATCGGTCAAAGCTTTGACCGTTAAGTTTAATCTAACGTCTATTAGATTGGGGGACCAATTTGGGTATTTTCTTAAACTAAGGGACCTATTTGGGACTTCAACAAACTTCGGGACTAAAATGGCTTTTTTCTGAAATAGAATAAGAGAAGCAAAGTAGGGAAAAAAGAACATTAGAAAAAGGAGGAAAAAGTAGGGGAAAAAGAATAGAAGAAAATGAAAAGAAAAAGTCAAGGGCATACAAAGACATTTTCTGTAATTTTAACGAAAAAAATAAATAGACCCCTTAGTGACACTTTTCAAAATTCAGGGGATCTAAGTCATACTTGTTATTGATAGAGGGGGTCTGGATGAAAAATACCATTTCTTTTAATAATCACATCAGAAAATGCAGAGGAGTTTGTTAGGAGAAAGACACAGAGGTGACGATTACTACCCTAGTACAATTCTCCATGTGAAAATTCTTCCATCCCACCATCGTCTATCTACCCATAGAAACATGTGTGGAGCCCCAGTGAGTGGGTGATTTGGGTAATGGACGGATGGAAGTCAAACCCTTCTTTTTTTTAACATTGTAATCATTTTTTCGGTGAGGGTCCGTGTAGTTTCCAATTACGCATCAAATTAATAGTTGGTTTGCAGGGCTTCTAAGGTGGCAACTATACTAGACTCTGTATATCGAGGAAGTATTGGGTCCTCTAGGATTCGGTTCCCCTTAAACAATCATTCCTTTAGAATTCGGATTCCCTTGTAAAATTATTCCTCTAAGAGTTGAATTCCCTCATAACGTTGAGAGAGGAACTAAATTATCACCTTTAGGCCTAGAGTAAATAAAGGGAGGTAGGAAGAAAATAAGCTTTCTAATTTCCGACATGTTTGGTTTAAGCATAACACTTTATCATTGTAGGGTACCATGTTTTGTTTTGCAATTGCTATTTTCTTTTGGTCAGTATCACATTTCTATCAGCTTGTCCTTTTCCTGAAGTTCACGTTTTAGTGTTTTGTGCTTAAGGGATCCAAATAACATTGTTAAATTTTATATCTAACTTGTACTAGGCTTTCAAGGTAGCTTATTAATTTGCAAATCAAGAGCTTACGGGATACTGATTTTGGACTAATTAGTTTGTGTGCACCATTACAATGACCTCAGTAACATTGAAAACAAAACTTAGAACATAGACACATCCTATAACCTAACAATTAAGTTCCGGAAGTGATCTAAATAAACGATGATACTCAACACCAAAAAAATTGCGATAGTGTTAAAGAGGGCTTTTCATATACTATCTTTTATAGGGTTAATACTATTTTTGGTCCCTTATCTTTGACCTCATTGACACTTTGGTCCCTTATCTTCAAAAGTGATACATTTTCGTTCCTTATCTTTTCAAAATGGGACACCGTTAGTCATTCCATTAAAAAAATGACAGAAAAAGCACGTGTTTCACACATGACATGATTTTTTCCCAAATTACAGGGGTATTTTGGTCAGTTCACCAAAACCCAACAACCACCACCACTACCACTGCTAACACTGCCAACACCAACCACACCAACACCACCACCACCACCAATAGTGACTAACACCAACAACCACCACCACTACCACCGTTACCACTACCCATACTAACAACAACCACACCAACACCACCGAACACCCACACCAACACCACCACCACCACCAACAGCAAGACAATATTACCATTTTTGCAATTTTTCAATTTTTGCAAGTGGGTAGTGTTAAAGAGGGCTTTTCATATACTATCTTTTATATTATTTTACTTTATTAGTAAGTAACTTGAGGCCATTTAACAAAATGAAATGGTTCGAATCACATGTAGATCAACTGCTAGGAATCATGTTTGAACCACCGAAAAAAGCTATTGAAATTTAGAGGCCTTCAAAATTGCTTTTTCTTTTAAACTTCAAAGTACTTAATTTGTTTGATGCCCCCTTAGTATTTTTTAAATTCTTGTCAAATGCATGACCTAAAAGAAAACATGTATTATGACGGCCCAAACCCAACATGTAGCGTAGTATACTTAATTGCATATAAATTGTTGTCAGTTTAAGTTTTATATGTGTGAATGTGTTTATTTTAGTATTTAAGATTTAACTAGTAGTTTCATTTTCTTTTATTTCTCTTATTTTCTTTATTAAAAAAAAAAGAACACTAATACTAATAATTTAAATAAAAAAATTTAACTACTATTTAACATTTACTGTAACGCCCGACTCCCAGTGCATACATTTATCATTCATATGTATATAAATTGTGCATTTACTTGTTTAAGCGCTTACTTGTCATAACATGCTATTAAATGCTTATTTGACATTTTATGTGAAATTTTATGTTTAATTGACTGCTAACAGTAAAATGGTGAATTAATCTATTTTAGAAAATGATCAATATGCATTTAAATTATTTTCATAAAAGACTTTTAATAAAACTTGCATTCAAAGAGTTTTACATTAAATTGAACTCGGACTAAAATTTTTATTATGTTATTTTTCGAATTTCATATTTTTCTATTATTACTTAACTTATATTTAGCTTACGTTCACAAAAATTATGTTCATTGTATATTTGTTGAGTGATGTACGAAAATATTTTGATACTATATGAATAGTAAAAACTATGTTATTTATTTGGACTAGAATTAGCTTGTCTTACATTTTACTAATTAAACCAAGTCCAAAATCCATTTAAACTCAAGCCCAAAACCCACAACTAAACTCATCTACTCATATATTATTATATACATATAATAGCCCAAAATGCTCAAAAATGCTCAAAATAAGCTAAAAATTGCCTAAAATAGCCAAAAAATCATATTACGGGAATAGTGCTTTTCTTGCAAATTTTACTCAATTTGATCTTCCAAGCTCTTCCAAAGGATTCCAAGTCATCAAAAAGCTTCTCCCTTGCTCCTACATCTCTAGTTCGGTGATGGATTTTACAAAAATTGCATTTTATTTACTATTGTGGTTTATGTCCAAAATTGATATTGTTATATATGGTTGCTATTATTCATTTTGAAGCTTTATATCATGCCTCTAGGACTAGGAGAAAATACTTATATAGTTGTTTCATGTGTTTATGAAGTGTATGTATGAAATCATTTTTGTAAAGTCTTGAATTGGCACTATTCAAGCAAACCCATGAAATATTATTCCAGACCTTAATCTAATGCTAGATATGTGGTGTTGGGTTGCTAAAATGGCCACACGTTAAAATTTATCGAATTCCGAGAACATTGATTTTCATGGCCCTTTGTATGTGCACGTTAGAATTGATGCAAATAGAGCCTTTAGAACTAGTTTAATGCTTGGCTTAGGTGCCATAAATGTAGTAGAGAATAGTTAGATGCTTTGATTAACTAAACCTTGATGAAAACTAGTTTTGGCTTGTTGAGCTTAAAGGAAAAAAATGGAGTTATAGCCTTTGTTCTTAACTTTAGCTTGCTTATTGTGCTATACTTGTTGTAAGGATTGGAATACATGTTAGATGACTAAAATAAGGTGGACGTGGTGTGTGCGTGTGTTGAGAACTAAAGTGGCTATATGAGATTAGTAAAGTTAGTTTTGAAGTTCATTATCTTGTGTGAATGATAGAACCTAATTTGTAAGCATTTAGAAAGAGATAAGTTGGATTTCTTGTGAATTGCTTGAACTTGTTGCACGACTAGCTAGTAATTGACCTTTATGTGGCTGAGTAAGTGCTAAAAGAGGTCTAATTATATTGTTTATTCATTTGGTAAAGTTCCATGAATTGGCTTGAATGTTTACATTGTTGTAAATTGGGTGAATAAGCATGAAAATGATTCTTAGGCTATGTTTTACAGTTGAATTATGTTTAAGTGTATAAGTGTGGTCACCTTGATTGAATACTTGATTTGATATTCTTTTATGACATAAAAGAAGTTGTATTAGTTAGGTAGTTTAACTTGCTAGATGTTAATGTAGTTAATATTCTTGGCAAGATTAAAGGAGTGTTTTAGAGTTATTTGTATGATTACTTGAACTATGTGATAATGTGGAATCAACAAGTGATTGTACAGCTTCTGTTGTTGTGTGTTGAGATTGCATAATAGTTAAGTTAGAATTACTATAATCAAATGTTAAAAGTGTTATATTTATATGAATAACTAGGGGTTGCATATTTGAGCGGATTCAAAGAGGTTGGAGTAAACCTATGCTATACTCTTACAGGTTTGGCAAAGGTGAGGAAGTTACATCCTTTTGTGTATTTTAATTTTTTTTACTGCTCATAGAATTGTATAGTTTGATATGAATGCTTATAATTACGTGTACTTTTATATGAATTGAATAAATATACACTTGTCTCTTGTTTATATTGTTACATTGCTTATTTACTGTAACCTACGTGCGAGGGCAACCTACTTTGTTGTCCTTCGTATATGTGATATTGTATTGTTTTGCTATCTCGTGGAATCTTGTGAATTCTCGTGAATCTAGTTGCGCAACCTTTTCGGACATTGTAGTGTCGAGAAACTCTGGGCAGCATTGGGCTATCAGCTTAGCTCGGCTACCATGGTACCTATTCCCTTTCTCGTTGAGGCATACTCCTCTATCTCAAAGGCATGGTTCACCTCGTTGGGGTATACGGACCTACCTAGGGAGAAATGGGTCGTAGGATCGGGGTACATCCGGAGTACCCCATTGGAGGAATTAAGGGATTTGTCGGCACCTGTTATCAAGGATCGATATTTGTGGTTCGAGATCGAAGACAAAGAAGATGAACTCGTATCCTTTTAAATGTGTTTAATACTTTGCTTAATTAGATTGTTATATTGAATTACGTGATTACTTGTATTGTTTGTTGCATTGCACGAAAATACGTTCAAAAATTGCCCTGGTTAACTATTTTCTATCCCTCACTGAGTATACATGTGTTGTATGCTCACCCCTCTTTCTAATCATCTCAGGTTCGGGCTCTTCAAAGATTAAGAAGAAGAAGTTCAATTTGGTCAAATGCATTGACTTGTTGCTTACCGAGATTGGATGGTTTGTGTAAAGAATGTGAAGTTGTCATGTAAATATTCAATTTTGAGACGTTTTGGTCTTGTTTGTATTTATTACTAGCTTGGAAAATTGTAATAGTTAATGTGTTGATGTATAGTTTAGATTGTAGCGGCATGTAATAACTTTAACTTTGCTTTATAGTCAATGTTGCATGCTTGTGTGGTCAGTGAAGGTTAGTTGATTGGTTGGACTTAAATTATAAGTAGGTTAAATTGATAATATTAAAGTGATATGATAAGCGGTTCTAAAACACAGAAATTCAATATATTTGACCATTGCATGCTTGTATGTCTTCAATGGTAGGATCCAAGGCTCGGATGACCTTAAGGAGTTAGTTGTATGTGATGTTAATGGTTGTTGGGATTTACGGAGAAGGTTGGACTTTGGCTTTGAGGTTATAACTGCTTGTACAGGTTTCGGATTGTCCCCTAAACAAGGGAGACTCTGTCCGTTTTTCCTATTTTTCGTGACCTCGAGTATTAAATCAGAGCTCCCGGTCTCGTGAGGGATCGGGGCGTAACATGTATTTCACTTATCATATATATCAGGAGGCTAATTAAGGTACTAACTGATTATTAGATCATGGGCTATGCTACAGTATTGGAAGTACCATGCATTATGAAATTATTCCTAAACCATTGCGCTACTCTCTTGGATAAGGATTGTAGGCATATGAGAGCCCCGAAATGAATTGATATGTAATCAATCGGCTTTTTCCTCCTGTAACCCAAAAAAATAAAAATTAAGGAGTGATGACGTACATGGACAATCTTCTAGATGAAGAGAGTTGTTTCTTTCAAAGTGATTATACTAATTTTTTTAGTGTTTTGAAGTTATAAAGTTTTAGAAGAACTGTATTGTATGGAAATTATAGGCTCGTTTGTTATAGATATTGATTGATTTAATTTGAAATATGATTATCCTAATTCCAGTCTAAAATTAAATTAAACATATTCAAAGTCCCTCGATGAGAAAATCAACAAGGAATTGTCAAATTATCTATATATCATAAAATATCATGAGTTTTTTTTTTTTTTTAATGACAACAATAATCAATTATAAAAATCTAAACCAATCTAGCCCCTTAAAGTGGAAAATTTATATACCCTCTATAATCAAGATCTTATGTTTTTTTATCTTTGTATGGCCAAATAGGGAGTTTCGATCAGGGACCTTAAGAGTTCCGAAGAACTCTCTCCTTTCATCTCCTTCCTGAGATTCTTTCATATCATACATGAGATATTTTCTCCTAGTTTATCTAGGTTAAGGGTGCTCTTCTTCCTTCTTTTTTCTTCTTTCTTCTTCTTTATACAGTAAAACCTCTTAAATTAATACTTGATAAATTAATAAATTTTTTTTAAATAATAAAAATATCTGGTCCCTACTTGGGACCAATGTAAAAAATTAATAATTTCAATAAAATTATAAGACAATATATTTAAAATATTTTCTTTGTATTTTATTGCCCTAAATATTTCATAAATTAATAACTGGTTAAAAATTACATAAACTATGAGATTGGAGAAACCCTTGTAATATTAGGATTAAAACAAGTTTCTTTAATTCATAATCAATTTATTATGTAGTTTTTAGCTAATTATTAATCTATAATACGAGATTAGATAAACTTGTTCTAATCTTACTAAATTAAAATTTGATTTTGTATTTACATTAGACTTTCTACTTGTCTTTTCAAATTGGTTTGAAAAAATATGAGTCACTTTTCAAAAAAAGATATCATAAATATAATATGTTTACTGTTAAGCTAAAAAAAACTAAAAGTATCTCAATAAATTAATAAATATTAATTTATCTATAAATTAATATCCTAAATTAATAAAATTTGATGGTCTCAACACTATTAATTAAAGAGGTTATAGTATATTTGTATTTAGCCTGCAATTTTATGGTTAATTTTTCTTTTTCCTTTGCAATCTGTTTATTTTGTTGCACCCTTCCTTTTATCTTTGCAAATGTGGCACCGTCTACTTGGTTTATTTTAGGTTCAGATTCACGATAACTGCTACTTGTTTCCCTCCCCCGGCTTTCTTTGACCACCAGTAATGGTGTTTACGGAAGTTTCGAGGTGGCCTGCGTCGCGACGATAACTGCTACTTGTTTGTCGACTTTTGGAGTTTCACACATTTGGTTTCTTCCGCCGAACCTGCATGTCTCATAGTTCACACTTCTTTTGAGCTCATTGTCGGTGGGTTCTTCACCTTGTTTGTGGTATGGGTTGTCTTATAGGCTGGAATTCTACCCCTGTGTTGGCTGTAAGTCGAGCATGTGTTTTTGTTGTTTGGTTTGTTGGGCTTTCATGTCTTATATTAGGTTTGTTTCTTATTATGTGGCTTTCCTGTAGGCTTGGTCCCAATGTGTATTTTTCGTCTTTGTCTAGGTCTATATACATTTTTGGGCCTTGTCTTGTACTTTATGGTAGTTTGACTAATGCAAATCTTTTGTTGACCAAAAAAAAAAAAAAAATCAACGAATCAAATAAAATAGGTCAATGGAAAACCTAAGATTTGAAAGTGAGAACCCCTTGATCATAAATAAAAGATAATAGGATTTACCACTAAGGTTTATTCTCTTTTTGGGATTTTGATCCCCGAAAAAGATGATAGCTTTTCATTGCTCAGGAAATTCTAAAAACCATTAAGAAATTAGGCAAAATACAAAGAATCAAAATATGAATGTGATCACTGACAATCAGGCCAGATGTTTAGGAGGGAAGACATAGCCGCCTCATTTTCAAGCTTAGTCCGTACGCGTTAGCAAAATTATATAAGTCAATATAAGAAGCTGTAAATGCCCCAAACGAACAAAAATAGAAGAAGTTGAATGGCTTTACTGATCATATTGGAAAAACTATTGTATTCACATCTGTAAAATAGAATCTACATTCAATAGCAAATTGTAACCTAGACAAACAAAATTGAATGCATTACAAGTCGCTGTATAAGTGACCAAACTTTTAAAATTAAACCGAATCAAGTCTTATACTACTAGACAAGTTTAACTATCACCTGACCATCCTAAGAAAATATATAAAAATCTACTCCGGCCGCGTAGTATATCAGAATTGAATGAAAGAACTGCTGCGGAGCCTGGAAATACTCTCTGCTGCTATTTTTTCCATCTTTGAGTCATCCTACGGAGGTTTGCACCTGGCACAAGAACGTGAAATTTGAGCGACAACTGCTAGTAGAGAAGAAGGTTGAACTTTGGGAGTTAGAAGTTACTTATTCTGCGTGGGATTTGATCTGCTTGGAGGTATCTTTTGAAAGCTTGCATCCATCTTCATCAATGGATTCTTCTCCTGTGTGTGCAACCCCTTAAGAGTTTGCGAAGAAGAAGAAGCTGAGCTTGATGCTGTTGAGGGTCTATGACTATGTGCTTTTGTCAAGAGGAAACGTGATGCTTGTGCTCCACGGAAACAGCAATGTAGAATCACCATTACTGCAATAATTAAAGCAGACAATGATTTGTAGGGGAAATTCATGCTTTCAAGAGTGTGTGTGTGTGTGTGTGTGTCGGCCTCGTGCTGATGATGCCAAGCTGAGTACGAAAATTATCAATGTGATTATGGTGCTAAGCGTGTGTTATATATGATAATTGAAGCTAGGATTTGATGGAATCAAGCTCTGTTCAAATGAATTTAATATGTGTTTTCTTACTCTAGTTGCAAGGGCGGATCTGATGCAAGTGGGATCATGTGATGCTGCTTTGACTGTGAGTGTTTTAACTCTTGACTTCCAGGACTAGTTGTTAGTTTCAGACTCGTCATGTGATATGCCACGTGATGATATATATTATCTTTGGCAAGCTGATTTAATATTAAGTTCCTCTGAACATCAAGATATTAGGTTTAATAAAATATTGATTTACGTTTCAGTATTTAATTATTACACTAAAAAATATTTGTAAAAAAATAATTTGATAAAAATATATATATATATATATTTCTAAAACATTTACATTGAAAAATATTTTTTGATATTTGACTAATATAGTGAAAAACATTTTCTTATGCAAGATTTTTATAAACTCACACTCATATATATATATAAACACACATACACACCAACATATGTATTTATGAGTATGATCGATAGGAAGGGTTAGGGCAGGGGCAGGGGCGGAGGTACATAAGGGCTAACGAGAGCCGCAACTCTCACTGATCCAAGAGAATATTAAAAATTATATATATTTTTTAGAAGAAAAATTAAACATCTATGTAGTTTTACTTTAAAAAAATTAATTAGTCCCCACTGAAAAGTAAAAAAATGTACTCATATAATTGAAAAATTATTTATTTTAGTCCCACTGAGAAGAATTCTTCGATCCGCCCTTGGGGTGGGGTTTAGAGGGGGGGTTGGAGTGGAGTGTGGAGTAAAAAATATTTTACAGACCTAAGACTCTGTTTGGTTTAGCTTTTAGACATTCAAAAGAGCTTCCTATGAATTTAGAAATTGAATCTAACTTGTTTGGCTCATGTTTGAAAGTATTGTTAGGTAAAAATTGAGGTTGAAAAAAGTTAAAAAACGAGTTCCAAATTGAAATTTTTCAAAAAAAAACTTTTGCAAAACTGTTTTTACATAATGTCGGAAGTTTTTTTCTTTTCCCTTCTCAAATATACCCCTTTTCATATTTTTTTTAAAATCTAATATTACTTTCAAAATTTCTAAAAACTCAACATTGCTAGATATAGGAAACAATCAACGACTTTTATTCAACCACACTTCTAACAAAAGTTGTACTGCTAAAAACTCTACAGCTCAAAAGCTAAAATTTCACAACTAAACCAAACAGAGGCTAAAGCACTGAAAATATTTTACACTCTTCATAACTAGATTTTTTCAATTGACTCATTTACGGTAAGCACAAACAAATCAGGCAAATATTTTAGGATAAATAGCGTCTCGGCTCCTTGTGGTTTACTATAAGTGCAAGTCGGGTCCCTGTGGTTTCATATTTAGCTTATAACCCCCTGTGCTTTTCAAAATTGAAGCATGCATATCCCCTCTGTCAAACAATCTGTCAATTTTAACAGAATTTGTTATGCACGTGCTAGTAACGCAACTGTTTGTATTTTTTACCACGATTGATCAATATGTATGAGGTGCGCAATGGCCCCTTGTGTTTTAATGATGGTGCGCAATGACCCCCTGTGTTTTTAATGATGGTGCCGCAATGGCCCCTTGTGTTTTTAAGATATTTGATACGCTAACATTACCTCAGGGGCATTTGTGTCATTTTAATATTGCCGTTAAAATTTTAAACGAACTTGGACCAAAGAGGCACGTGTGCTTCAATTTTCAAAAGCACAGAGGGTTATAAGCCAATTATGAAACTACAGGGACTCGACTTGCACTTATGATAAACCATAGGGGGCC
>NW_026292443.1:0-17523 GCF_023091745.1 Budorcas taxicolor
CTTCCAAGTCTTGGCTGTTGTAAATTATCCTGCTACAAACAAACTAGTGGTCGCCAGTGGGGAGAGAGAAAGAGGAAGGTGAAAGATAGGGTAAGGGATTAAGAGGTGCAAACTAATTTGCATAAAATGAGCAAGCTACAAGGACATATTGGACAGCATGGAGAATATGGGCAATATTTTATAATACATTTAAATGGAGTATAACCTGTATAAATTTTCAATCACTATGTTTTACACCTGACACTAATATAATTTGTGAATCAATTATACTTCAACAACAATAAAACTTGCAAATCATTTTAATTCAGTGGACACAATGCCTGGTAAGATTATAAAATGGAACTTGAACTGATATTTTATAAGGGTTTGCAATGAAAGTTCAATTACTAAAGGTCGTCATTGTTTCATTAAGAGTAATTCAAATTGATCTTATTTCTTTTGGATAGATTTTTTTTTTTCTCTACAAAAATGGCATCTGTAGCTCACTTTCATTTCAGCAAGGCATTTTATAAACCAAATTATGATAAGCTTTTGAATAACAGCATGACTATTGAATAATATCATGAATCTAGCCTGACTGATAATACAGTTGCAAAGTGTCAGTGTTAGTTGACTGATTATACTCAACATATGTTCACAGATGAATCCAGCAACCTAGACTCTCTCCCTTTCCTATGTCAAAGATTCTTAATATTCAGTTCAGCTCAGTTGCTCAGTCATGTCCAACTCTTTGTGACCCCATGGACTGCAGCACACCAGGATTCCCTGTCCATCAGCAACTCCCAAAGAATGCTCAAACTCATGACCATCAAGTCGGTGATGCCATTAAACCATCTCATATGTATTTGACAACGCAATGAAAATTTTGTCTTGCCAAACTAACAATTAATTTTGTAGAAAATGAAGATTCTGTTCTGTGTTTCAAAATTAATACAGTAAAATTATTTTGCTTGAAAAATGTATATCTGTACATTATGTTTACATGTATATATATATATATATACACACACACACACACACACACATATAATAACACTCGTGTGTAGGGTGTGTGTGTATGTGTGTGTGCTCAGTTGTGTCCAACTCTTTGTGACCCCATGGATGGTAGCCCACCAGGTTTCTCTGTCCATGGAGTTTTCCAGGCAAGAATATAAGAGCTGGCTCTCCTTTGCTACTCCAGGTGATCTTTCTGACCCAGGGATGGAACATGTGTCTCTTGTATCTTATTAGTTGACAGGTGGATTCTTTACCACTGTGCCACCTGGGAAACCCATATGTATACATATATAAAACTAATTCTGCAAAAATTTTCTCATGCTATATAATAGTTGCCACCCATAAAAGATTAATGAGTTTGTAATCAGTTTGTTAATTATTACAAAGTGGGCAAGTAAAATAAACTTCCTATTTCAAATATAGTCCCAACTTTAAATAAAAATGCAAAGTTTTCTATAGATATTTTCTAATAAATTTAATATCTTAAATAATATGAAGTTAACAAATTAATGATCCTTGGAATTATTTATGCAGTTTTTATAGAAAATCTATTGGACATTTGAGAAAACATCCAGAAAATTGAAATCATGATAAAAAATACAAATAACATAGATTTAATATAGTAACTAAAATGTAAATGTTTTCTAGACTAACTTTTATAACTAAACAAAACTAATAAGGAACTCAGAGCTTTGCTTTCTCAAAAAAAAACCTTTCTTAGAGTTCCTTTATTGAAAGTTTCTCAGTTAAGTGCTATGAAAAATTCAATTATACATTTTCACTACAACTTTTTAAAATAAGAAATGTATCAAAAAACACATACATTCATATTTTCATGGTTCAGAGACCACTCAGTGTTTTCACATCTATTCTCTTTTGGTTCCCTAGCAACAGAACACAAATTTATAACCAATACATTGCTCTGCACCTAAAAGGTGACACTTTTCAGGCTCCCTTGTAGCTGCAAGGGCTGAGAGATATGATATATGAAGTTTCTTGAAATTCTCTATCAAAGTGGGGCATGTTGTACTTCTGGAACTTACATTCTGCTGGCAGAAATACAGCTCAGAGCTGGAGACCCAGCATCTTTCTTCAGCTAGGTATCTGTGGTTCTAATGAATGATAGTTGATCACACCATCCCCATATCAGCAACTTCTGATTTTTTTTCTTTTTACTAGAGAGAGAAATACCTTTTTTTTCATTTCAACCATTTTTAATGCAATTTGATTTTTTCTGAAAACTAAATTGTGATAATAGATGAATGCAAGTTCCTCCTTCTAGATTAATCACATAGGTTAAAAATCCACAACAATTTAAGCGAAGAAGACTGGGACTTCAGTCAACCACATGGAGAAGCACAGTCCAGAGAAAGAGCTCCAGTGGCACCAATTCTTGTTCCCATAATTCCCTAATAGTGGCATTCCTGCCCTGCCTGTGTTTGGCTACGTGATGATCCAATGTACCCTCGTTTTATTATTCTTATCTTTGTTTCTTTCTTTTCTTTTTTTGTCAATATTTGTTTCACAGTTCAGTTTGGTACACAGGGGCATACCAGTTCCACAGCTATGTGAATGCCATTGCCTGTAATAAAATCATAATTGACACTCGACAGATAGGACTAAGGGCAATGGTCAAAAGAGAGGACTAAAGGGCAATTAGCCTGTACTAGTACATCATTAAAAATAAAATATAAACATTATATTTGCAAAAAAAGAAAAACATACTGCTTTGAGGGTAGCCAATATCTTGTAATTTAACTATATATTTTTAAAAGTAACTACCCATCAAGGGATTGTACATAGAAAATGTCTAGCGATAGAAGCCCCATGTAGCTAGGGACGTTCTAAGGACCTTTAAATAAGATACCGTGGTTTTAACCTCTTAATCCTAAGCTCAGAGTTAGAGTCTTCTCTTGTGTAGTTGGAATAGGGTGCTTGTTATGAATAGTGTGTTCTTTTGGCAAAACTCTATTAGCCTTTGCCCTGCTTCATTCTGTGCTCCTAGGCCAAATTTGCCTGCTACATTTATTGTGCACTTTCAGTTCAGTTCAGTTCAGTTCAGTCACTCAGTCATGTCTGACTCTTTGTGACCCCATGGACTGCAGCACGCCAGGCCTCCCTGTCCATCACCAACTCCTGGCGTTTACCCAAACTCATGTCCACTGAGTCAGTGATGCAATCCAACCATCTCATCCTCTGTCATCCCCTTCTCCTCCTGCCTTCAATCTTTCCCTTCATCAGAGTCTTTTCCAGTGAGTCAGCTCTTCGCATCAGGTGGCCAAAAGATAGGAGTTTCAACTTCAATATCAATCCTTCCAATGAACACTCAGGACTGATCTCCTTTAGGATGTACTGGTTAGACCTCCTTGCAGTCCAAGGGACTTCCAAGAGTCTTCTCCAACACCACAGTTCAAAAGCATCAATTCTTTGGTGCTCAGCTTTCTTTATAGTCCAACTCTCATATCCATACATGACTACTGGAAAAACCATAGCCTTGACTAGATGAATATTTGTTGGCAAAGTAATGTCTCTGCTTTTTAATATGTTGTCTAGGTTGGTTATCAGAGGAAAATATATGCATCTATGCTTATTTTAAAGTTTGAATTATTCCTGATATTTCAGTTGATTATATACTGGAAATGGGGCAACTTAGCATCCAGAAAGTCCAGGGGACTTTTCCATGAATTTAGTCTTCACTCAAACTAGCCATTTATTGAATACTGGTCTTTCCAGGGATGTCACAAAACCTGGAGAAAATACTACCTGTTCCATTGATAGCAGGTCAAGAGCATCAAGTTCAGTTTTATTACACATGGTGATATCAAAATATATTCTATTTGGCATTAGAGCTAGTCAAGTTTCTTTTTTTAAAAAAAGCAGTTTTAAATAATTGGCTACCATCTTGTCTATTCAACTTTATTGTAAACATTTAAAAGAAAAATCACTAATGTTTATCAGCTTAGAACAAGTCAATGTCATCTGTCTCTGTTTTTACTACTGACCCTGCCAGAACTTTAAAACAAAATCCCTTAAAAGAGTCACAGGAGGATGTCAATTCAGTGCTTGTAAAGTAGAGAGCTAAGGGTTTCTTTTGCAAAGTGACAAAAAGATTTCAAGAAAAAAAAGAAAAAGACTGGGCTTCCCAGTGGTTTAGTGGTAAAAAACCCACCTGCCAAAGCAGAGATGTAGGTTCAATCCCTGGGTTAGGAAGAGTCTCAGAGGCAGGTAATGGCAACCCACTCCAATGTTCTTGCCTGGGAAATCCCATGGATGGGGGAGCCTGGTGGGCTACCGTCTATTGGGGGGTCACGAAGAGTCCAGTATGACTTAGTAACTAAATAACAGTAACAATAAATTTGAGTGAACTGAGAGAATAGACATTTTCTTGAGAGTAAAGTGTCATCATCAAAGGTCAATTCACAGCAGCCATTATACTCAGTGATGACAGAAATTTACATTCATGCATTATTCTCATCCTACAATCAGCACAAAATGTGTTAAATTTATTATCCCAAATCTTGAGAAAAATGTGATTTTTAGCCAGAAACACTTGATAAAATCTTTTATCAGTATCCTGTCTTTCCATGACTATTATTCTCCAGTGGATAATAAGTTCACCTAAGCCAAATCCCCATGAATGATATTTTCTGCACAAGGCAGCCCCCTTGAAAAATTCAAAAACCATTTGCTAAGGGCAAAAGTGAATCACTCTTATGTAAGTATTATTTTTAAAAATAGTTTTGGTATTTGGTAATATCACATAATAATATAAAATCTGATTTGGAGACGACATTATTTCTATTTAACTACTCTAGTTTTTCAAGTTGTAGTTTCCATCAAGGTCATCTTAGGAAAGCGATAACACACAATAACTTCACAATTGTGTGAAGTTCAACACACAATAAACCCTAACAGCTTGCTGACAGCCAAATCTCCCATAGCCTGTTCTGTAAATTCAATGCATTTGAAAAAAGGTTCACTTTAGTTGGACTTATTTTGCTTTCTACCATTTAACTCCAAAATAAAAGAATACTTTTTGTGTGTGTTTGTTTCTTTCCTTCTCCTCAAACAGGAGGTCAACTCATTAAAAGAAAAAGCAGCTGCTTGCAATATAGAATATAATTTATTATGATCATTGTTAAGTATATTCTCAATGGTATATTCTACACCATTTTTTTATAATTTTTCAGACTGATATAATGTTGAAAAAGCTACTGATTTGTCTGAGAAAGTTAATAGTCATGCAATAGGTTGTGAGATGTTTAAATAAAAGACTTTAAGTTTCAAAGGTCATCTTGGTGTTTATAATAAGGTCATCGTTTGAAGTTAACAGCTAAACATTTGGCACATACTTTTTTTCTTTAGCATTTATTTCAGAAGTTGCCAGTTGGTTTTAATTTCTACCAAAACATTATTGAAATACAGTTGGTAATTTATTTCTTAACCTAAAATAAAACAACCCTAAAACCCAGCCCAGACATTTTCTCAGTGGAAAACCCTTCCTATTTTCTAAAAAAGATCACAGTGAAATTTGCAGAAGAGTGAAGGAATATAAAAGCAATGTGAGAAAATAAGTCTGGCAACAAATGAAAATAAAAGATAATCTCTAGAAAATTAACATTATAACAGGGTTTGAAGATTACATGAAACAGTCAATGAGTTCACTTACCTGAAGTAAGGTGACATTTACCCAGAGGGGATTTGTTCATCCACCTCTGTTAGTCTCTGATCTCAGGTTAGCATTGCACTCCTATGGTAGGAATCCAGTCTATATTATGAAACAAAGACAGAGATGGTGTCCATGAGCCCTTTAAATATCCAATTAAGTAATTTCTGTCCAACATGTCTGTAGAACTTATATTTTCCTTTTTATTTTTTTCCTTCAACTGTGGTTCTTTTCCCCTCTTCAAAACTCATTGAAAAAAGAGGATTTGGTAGATTTGTTTTCTTTTTATTTTTTGACAGGAGGTGGTTAACAGTATGCCAAACATAACTAGTTATGCCACTTTTCATTCAGTGGCATCTTGCATGCAGCTGTGAATAATTGTCCCTATGCCAAATAGTCTGTGAAGTTATCATTCCAGGGCGGATTTATTAGTCAGCATATATTTAGTAGCATAAATCTTAAATTAGCAGTAATATCACATGGAGGTCTTTGGAAGCATTTAACTTTGATTAGCACTTCATTTTACAAACTCTCATTTTGAAATAGAGAAATACACTTTCATAAATTCAGCAACATCCCTTTGAAGCCTAAGTTAACCCTAAAGAGCATTGTGTTAGCAATTTCAGATATATAATACAATCATCATTCAGCAAAATTCTTTAATGTCTAAGTTAACCCTAAAGAACTTAAAAATTATACTGAAGATTTTGATTTGGGATTCATCATAGGGTTCATGAAGGCTGAGCACCAAAGAATTCATACTTTCAAATTATGGTGTTAGAGAAGATTCTTGAGAGTCCCTTGGACTGCAAGGAGCTTACACCAGTCAGTCCTAAAGGAAATCAACTTTTGATGCTGCAGCTGAAGCTCCAATACTTTGGCCACGTGATACGAAGAGCTGGTTCATTGGAAAAGACCCTGATGCTGGGAAAGACTGACAGCAAAAGAAGAAGGGGAAGGCAGATATGGTTAAATAGCATCAGTGACTCAATGGACATGAATCTGAGCAAACTCCAGATGAAAGAGAACAGAGGAGCCTGGCATGCTGCAGTCCATGGGGTTGCAAAGAGTGGGACACTACTTAGCAACCAAACAGCAAACAGTCGGGTTGATTGGTAAAGGTCAATGGCAAGAGGGTATTTTTCACTAAGTAATAATAATAATAAATGTCTTGAGAGAGCAGCATTTTTATAATTCTAACAATTTCTTGTTTGTTTGAGCCACAACAGATTAATTTATTAAAAAAAAAAAAATTGGGGGCTTGAGTCTACAATGAAGGTCCTTGTGGGCATGAAAGAATACTCAATGAAAATTCCTTTGTTTAAATAGGTTAGATAAGTTAAATATAGAAAATCTGAGATTATTATATTAGCATTCTATTTGCTTTTAAATAAATTTAAAAATTAACATAACAAACTGTAGCCCTTTTAACTATTTGAAACTGATCCTTCATTGAGTATATTTGATTCATTAAGTGTACTTAGGATTCACTCAGAAAAACAGAAGTCACTTTGGTTTTAAAGATTTCAGCTAGATTTACAGGGAAACCATCGCCAGGGTCTCCACCTGCAGCCTCAGAGGGAAGGGTGGGGTGGTCCTCCAGAGCTCACAGAGAAACTCCCTGGGTCAGCTGGAACACCTGAAAGTGAATGTGTTGGTCTAGGAAGAGTCTTATCCTATTTTGGAATGTAGCACTTGGATGTGTGATTCTCAGGTGCTCATCAACAAACCACTTAGAAATTTACTACTGCCATTCATTTACCCACTCAGTAAACTTCATGCTGAAACAATTATCTTTCCCTTCCAACTTTTAAATGTTGTATGATTGTTTGTCAAAGGCAGAAGAAGGGAGTTTCGGGAAATGTAGTCCCAGACTCTTCTCTGGAACAATCTATTACACTCTAGCTCTACAAGGTGGAGATGAAAGTGATGCTGATTGCCACTAAGGACAATTCAGCTCCTGATTAATTTCATGAATTAATCACTACTCTCTATGATATCAACAAAGATAGCTATGCATTTAACAGACAGTAATCACAAATTAATACACATCTGCAAATTGTATCCATCATGCCAAAATCCAAAAAAACTCAGAAAATCCATGTTTTTTTTTTTTAAAAATTCATTTATTGGCAAATTTGACCTGACCAAAACTCATGTCGAAAAAAATTGTCCCGCATAGATATGGCAATGTGTTGTATATGCATGATATTTATATTGAATTTTCTTATATTTGCTGGAGAAATTTCAAAATGTTTGGCTGTTGAATTCTACATCATCTTTCTCAAATCAGAAAAATCTAAATTCTGAAACACATCAGATCTGATTTTCAGAAAGGGAGTGTGAACTGGCATTTTATGGATTATCTTTTCTTTTAAACTTTACTGAAATGATACTTTAGCAAAACAATTTTTCAAATTATAACCTCATTTGGTGGCACATTCCACTTTTATGTCTCCCTTAAATCTAATAAGTTGTCTCTTATGGAACAAAAATAAAGTGTATTTAAATTCTTTTTATATTTTATTACCTAAGTAGTAATATTAATATGTGATACAATTTAAAAAAATACTGAATGACAGTTTAACTGAAATTTGCCAGATGAAACAACAGATTTAGTCTAATGATTTTGACCTTAATGGATGTCACTATTATTTAGGATAAGTACAATTCTATGATCGTAACCCTAAACAGTATGACTGCCAAGAATTTACAAATATATTTCATCCATGATGTTTATGGCTATTCACGTGATCATTTTCTCCTTAATGCACAGAATTTATAAATTTTATAAGTTTTATAAATTTTATAAGAATTTAATTCTTATAAATCCTTGTGTTTTCCTTTCATATTCAATCAAAACACAAGATACAGATGAAAACTATATTCTCTGATTCAAAGCAATCAAGGTGTTTGATTTTGATCATATTTTTAGCAATTTAATGTGAAATAGACGAATCTTCCTTTTTAAACGTTTTTATCATCATGATTTGGCATTAACTATTGAATTATTCCCTGTTGGCTCAGATGGTAAAGCGTCTGCCTGCAATGCGGGAGACCCGGGTTTGATCCCTGGGTCAGGAAGATCCCCTGGAGAAGGAAATGGCAACCCATTCCAGTACTCTTGCCTGGAAAATTCCATGGACGGAGGAGCCTGGTAGGCTACAGTCCATGGAGTCGCAAAGAGTCGGACAGGACTGGACGACTTCACTTCACTATTGAATTATTTACACAATTTATGTAAAGAGGGTGGCAGAGGATGAGATAGTAGATAGCATCAGTGACTCAATGGGCAGGAACTGGAGCAAGCTCTGGGAGATAGAGAAGGACAGAGGAGACTAGCATGCTGCTGTTCATGGAATGTCAAAGAGTCAGACAAGGCTTAGTGACTGAACAGCAACAACAAATTTGTGTAATTGTAATTGGTGGAATCTATCACTTCACTTGCTATGATTGTGTTTTCATATAATGGAACCAAAAGTGCGAAGCTTAATCAATTGTCTAGTTCCCTGAAAAGGGGAGAGCTGTCCCATAGAGAAGTCTCAATCTACAGTAGGCATTGTGTAAGTTGTACATTTCAGTAAATATTCTTAGTTTCAGGAGATGTTTGTTATAAAAGTATAGTCTTATCAATATCCTGCTGCACAGTATCAGTAGCTAACAGATTAACCTATATGGGAAAAATGTATACATAGTAATTATTTTCATATGATATACTATTATAAATTTTCAGAAATGTTTGAGAGTGTAAATCTTTATTAATGTCATATTTGCAATCTTTATGGATTTAGTGATTAGAGGAAAATTATTAGGGTCTAATTTTGTTGTTGTTGTACTCTTTTTAAATTATAATTCTACTTTGTATAACATCTCCAGTTGATCAATGCCTTAATGAAATAAACTTTCTAGCTTTATAAGCATGGTATTAATGGCATGGGTTTTTGGTTTACGTTTTAAACAGTGTAACATTTTGTAAACAGCACAAGTGGGAGAAATGAATCTCCATTATCTCTCATTCACAAGTGTGCTCAGTCCCTGAATCGTTTCCCATTCTTCGCAACCTCATGGACTGTAGCCCACCAGGCTCCTCTGTCCATGGGATTTCCCAGGCAAGAATACTGGAGTGGGTCGCCATTTCTTTCTCCAGGGGATCTTCCTGACCCAGAGATTGAAAATGCGTTTCCTGCATCTCCTTCCCTGGCAGAAAGATTCTTACCACGGAGCCACCTGGGAAGTTCCTCATGAACATAATGAGATAAATTTCAAAAGTTATCTTTGTCAAGTATCTAAATCAAGTATAGTAGCTATTTCTAAATATTTCAGTTTAAATCTATTATCTAACTTTTGCCAATTATATTTGTGAATTCTTTATCATAAGTCAATGGGAGGTAGATATATGCTTGTTTTTCTTTTACAGAATATTCATCCCATGCACACAAAGCTAAGTAAAATATTATATATATATATAGTATTTAATAATATAAATTGCAACACCTTTAATCTAGAGAATACTTAGAAGTCCTCTACTAAGACATCCCATCCAATGAAGAAATCTCTTCTAGCTTTTTGTTTTTAATCTTCTAGCTTTTTAATTAAAATGCCACTGGTGCCAGAAAACTCTTGAGTCTTAAGGGAGCTGTTTTTGTGTTCAGAATTGTTATTCAATTAAGTTTGATTTTTTTCTAAGATAGAGACAAAATCTAGCATCTTAAAACTCTTAATAATTGGTCTCCAATTATTGGAATATTACAATATTTCTCAGTGATGAAAGCTTCAAATATTCCAAAATACTAAATGAGGCTTCCTCATGTTTTTTTTTTTTTTTTCTTTTTTTCCTATCAATCTGGATACATGGTAAATAACTGTTCAGGAATGTAGACTCTGGATTAAGGCAGAAAAGAGTTGAATCTGGACTTTACATTACTAGCTGAAAAAACTTTGGGCACACAAGTTTCCTACCAGATAGCAAGTCTAATATAATGACCTAATTTATTGGGCTGCTTTGAGGGTTACCAAAAAAAAAAAAAAAAAAAGACACAAAATCAGTGCCTATTAAATCTTAAAATTAAAAAAAAAAAACATAGCTTTAGTAATATCTAACATGATATGAACTCCCTCAAATAAGCCCTTTTATGACATAGAAGTTGGCTTATAATAATTTGGTCCAACTTCTGGGAATGAAATTTCCATACAGTTTTCAATTGTTAGGAATTTAACCTCTCTCCAATGTTGTTGAAATAAAACAGAACACTGAGCTCAGAGACTAAGCATGTAAAAGGAGAGACAATCTCTTGTAATTTATCAAAATTTCCACCTAATCATGCTGCCGAAAATACTTCTGCTTAGAAGTATGTACTGAATGCTGTTCAAAGCAAGTTGAAGAGAGTTTTCACATTCCAAGGTTTAATAACTTCATGTGTTTTTAAAAAATAGGACACAAAGTAATTTTAATTACTTCAGTTTGATTTATGACAAATTTAGACAAAGTTAGACGAGACAGAAAACATGCTAGGGTGATCTTTCACTAAATAATATCTGTCACATTGACATCCATAAAGAAAAAGTAAAACTTGACTCTAACTTAACACTATGTGCCACATAGACAAATCAAGGGACAGAATGAAAAAGACTGAAGAACTTAACTACAGTTAAACTAAAATTTTACTTCTTCAATAACACAATTAAGAGAATAAACAGTAAAGCCTCAAAGCGGGAGGAGATACCTGTAATGACAATAACTGACAAAGGGAATGTTTAGAGCACTTTGACAAATCAATAAGAAAAAGAACAAAAAGCTACTTAAAAGATATTATAAAAAGCCAATTGACTAAAAGATTCAAACAGAAAGGTCACCTACTTAAGAATTTGCATAAGCGATTGGCATTTGAAAAAGTGTCAAGCTCCTTAATCATTAAGAAAACAAAAATCAAAATTACTACGGATAGAGGGAGCTTCCCCAGATGGTAAAGAATCTGTCTGCCATGCAGGAGACTTGGGTCGATCCAATCCCTGGGCTAGGAAGATCCTCTGGAGAAGGGAATGCTTTCCTGCTCCAGTATTCTTGCCTAGAGAATTCCATGGATAGAGGAGCCTGGTGGGCTACAGTCCATGGGGTTGCAAAGAAGTGGACATAACTGAGTGACTCACTATGGAGAGAAGACACATATCCAGAATTGCAGACTGACACACTGATAATACAAAGTGTTATGTACTGAGCAGTGGCTCTTCTCAAAATTCCTGTGTTTGAGCCCTGACCCTCAATGTGACTGTATATGAAGATAGGGCCTTTTGGAGGTAATTAAGATTATTTGGGATCATAAGTGTGAAGTTCTAATCCAGTAAGACTGGTGTTCTCGAAAGAGGAAGAGACACCCAGGATTCTCACGTACAGAGAAAAGGGCGTGAGAACACGATGAGAAAGTGAGCACCAGAAAGCCGAGGAAAGAGAGGTCTCAGGAGAGCCGATCCTTTCAGTGCCTTGATCTTAGCCTTTCAGCCCCCAGAACTTGAGAAAATAAATTTCTGATGCCCAGTCTGAGGGTTTGTTATGACGGTCCTAGAAAACAATCCCATTAAGCACCGGTGAGAAGGGTGAGTAATGGGAAATCTCAGGCTGAAGAGAAAACTGGGAATTTCTCTTAGAAAAGTATATTTGCTATTATTTATAGAAATTCTCCTACGGTCAGCATTTCTCAACTGGGGCCGTTGTCACTCACCTCTCCCCCAAGACATCTGCCAGTATCTGGAGGCATTGTGTTTTGTTCACTCTGCATTGCATGTGGGAGATTTCCCAGACCAGGGATTGAACTCATGCCCCCTGAAGCAGAAGCATGGACTCTAGGGAAGTGCCTGGAGACATTCTTGGCTGTTCATATCTAGGGGTGATGGTGGTAGTGATACTAACACTGGGATCCAGTGGGTAGGGGCCAGACATTTTGTAATTCACAGAATAGCTCATTAAAAAAAAGAATTATTGTCAGGGGGGAGGAGATATATGTATACCTATGGTAGATTCATGTTGATGTATGGTAGAAACCATCATTATATTATTAAATAATTATTCTCCAATTGAAAATAAAATTTTAAAAAGAAAAAAAATGGAAAAAATTATAGTGCTCGAGATACCCAAATATGCCTCCACTGAGAAGATGTGTCCTAAGTAGAAAATCTACAAAACTGCATGTATACGTGCTCCAGGAGACGCATAGAAGACCGTCATGTGTTTATGAGAGTCTAGACTTGGAACCAGTCTAATGTCTAGTGACTATAGAATAGGCAAATGGTGGTAAATCCATGCTTATGGTATTCTTGTTCAGTCGCCCAGTCAGTACTTTACACAGCCACAAAAATGAACAAACTCTAGCTATACACAACTCATGATTTTAACTTATAAACATAAGGTTGATCGAAGCAAGGGAGGCAGACAGCCATGCATGCTGGTACTGTTCAGTCATGTATATTTATGTAGCGAAAATAATGAGAAAAATAAGGATAGGAAGTAGGCTTTAAAAGTCATTAGGGAGAGGGGAGGGGTGATGTGAAGGGATGCTAACAGTACTCTGTTTCTACTCAAGGGAGGTTCTTTTTCAAGTGTTCAGTTTTAAATGATTCATTAAAATCTACATTTATATTTTATGCACATTTCTACACTTGTATTGCCCAATTTTGAAAAATGCTTCAAATATTTGTATGCATAAATACAATTTCAAGTTTTTGTTTGTTTTTTAGTTAAGAAAGCCTTATCCATTTTTGTGACACTTACTGGATGTATTTATTTCTCTCAGGTCACAAAAATCTTAGTAAATATAACAAAATAATGGCTACTTTTTTTGCAAAAAAAAAAAAGAAAGAAAGAAAACCAAAACCATGCTCTTTCTCTAGATTCAATTAGTCATTCACCATGTATTCATTGTATATTATGTTCTAAATACTGTGAAAATCTAAGAGCTGTCAGGTTGGAAAGAAATACTCAGTTTCTAAAAAATAGATTAGCTTATGATTGCATTTTAGATTCAAGATTTTGTCCCATGATGTCAATAAAATACAATTAAATGCCAAGCTGTGTGTACATAAGTTTCATGTTCTGCAAAGTTTAGATCTGGGAGAGAACAGATAAGTTGGGAATTGTCAGTTTAAGTAATTTTTGTTTCTAAAGCTTCATAGAGAAGTAGAATTTCAGTTGGACCCAAGAGAAAGACTGGAGGAAATCACAAAATCAAACAAATTATGATAAATTATCTCTAGGCAATTCCAGAAAGGTTAGAGATCATTGCACAAGAGAATTATTTATTAACCAACTGTTCTTTTTTGCTTTGAAATAATACATGTCTTTTCCAAAGTGATGTACTTCTACTCAGTTAACAAGTAAACCAATTTAATGGAAAAATCCTTTTTCCTCCTTACACTAGTTAATCCCCAAGTAAAAAATTATGTGCTTGTATAGTGGATCTATTACTAACACAAGTTAATTCCTAAGTACAAAGCAATGTATTTTCATAATAATTACTTGTATTTCTTTTAAAAAGTACATACGGTTTCATTATTTTAAGTCAATGCTCTTAATTTGGAAAGTTACACTTAGAGCTATTTCCAAGCTGAAATAGTAGTGGCTCAGTGGTAAAGAATTTGCCTGCCAATGCAGGAGCCACAGGAGATGTGGGTTTGATTCCTGGGTCAGGAAGATCTCCTGGAGAAGGAAATGGCAACCTGCTCCAGAATTCTTGCCTGGAAAATCCTATGGACAGAGGAGCCTGGTGGACTACAGTCCATGTTGATATCAACAGACTCAGACATGACTTAGTGATTAAAGAACAACAGATTTCCAAACTAGAAGACCATTATGTGAAGGACTTACATGTGAAATTCCAGTTCCCACTGACAAAGGGAGGATACAAGTGTTTTTGTTCTCATCAACTGCAGCAGAAGAGATTTTCTGTCTTGTATTCATTGCTTCCAAATAATTCTCAAGAGACACTTAATATAAGGAGTATCAGTCTGAGAATGAATAGGTTCTAGTCTGCCACCATCTAGATGTTTGGCTTTAGACAAATTTTATCTCTCTGGATTAATGGTTACATTATTTGTTCATAATGTGACATGTTTAGAAGATCTGTGGGGTCTTATCTATCCCAGTCAAGGCTACGGTTTTTCCAGTGGTCATGTATGGATGTGAGAGTTGGACTGTGAAGAAAGCTGAGCGCTGAAGCATTGATGCTTTTGAACTGTGGTGTTGGAGAAGACTCTTGAGAGTCCCTTGGACTGCAAGGAGATCCAACCAGTCCATTCTGAAGGAGATCAGTCCTGGGATTTCTTTGGAAGGAATGATGCTAAAGCTGAAACTCCAGTACTTTGGCCACCTCATGTGAAGAGGGAGACTCATTGGAAAAGACTGATGCTGGGAGGGATTGGGGGCAGGAGGAGAAGGGGACGGCAGAGGATGAGATGGCAGGATGGCATCACTGACTCGATGGACGTGAGTCTGAGTGAACTCCGGGAGTTGGTGATGGACAGGGAGGCCTGTGTGCTACAATTCATGGGGTCGCAAAGAGTCGGACAAGACTGAGTGACTAAACTGAACTGAACTGAACCTGGATTACATTGCGCTGTGTGATACATAAATAATTTGTGAATTGAGTGCCTTTTTTCTTATTAAGGAGTGGTGCTTTTGTTTCTATAAATGAGCATAGCCATATAACGTGTCTTGTTAAATAGTGTCTACTGTAGAAATATTTTGCATTTAGGCTCCCATTGTCTTTCCTAACAACTTGAGTTTCCATTCCAGGCTTCATGTGGCTCTAGCAAAGAAAGGGCTTATATACCATTTACTATAGGGATGTAGGAACTTGGGGCAAGAATACATCAATGCACTCCATTGCACTAGCTAATGATTTTTTTTTTCTTTCTTTCTTTGGCCACAACATGTGGCATGTGGGATCTTAGTTCCTAGACTAGGGATGGCCCATGTGCCCCCTGCTTTGGAAGCACAGAATACAGTCCTAACCACTGTACTGCCAAGGAATTCTCTAATGATTATTTTGATAAGACACAGAACAAGCCAACTTTGGATGATCTAGTCAAAAGATCATTGAAAGCAGAGGGAAGACAAATATTCTTTCTCACTGGACCTGAACAAGGAAGTATGTAGCTTTGGATTTAATAAAGGCATCTGGAATGTACATACGAAGGCACAGTGAGGGCTGATTGAAATCAGGATTTCAAGAGTATTATTGTGCCATTTGATCAAGTCTTTACTGAAACTAATGTATTTGAGTTAGTCTTTATGTCTATGTCATTTAAAAAATCTTTAAAGCTTAAAGTAATAATCCTGCAAATATTACATATGAGGCTGATATCCTCGGGCATTGAGATTTGTCATCTCTGTGAAAATATGTAAAACTCATTAGAATCTTACTTTATGACAAATATATAGGGTTATAGTCAACAAAATCTGTCATTGAGCTTCTCCTATTCCAGAAGTTATGATTTGGAATCCAATCTCTGAACAAAAAAGAGTATTTTTGCTTTATTTTTGTTTAATTCACTTTTTTATTATTTTTTTTTCAATTTGAAGAGATAACTGAAAAAGGATGAGTTTGCTATGGAGTATGAATATAGAATCAGAAAATAGTGTTACAGGAAAATCATTTTCTCTGTGATTATGCATAATGCTGGATTGAAAAATAAATATTCAGTAAAACACAGCAAAGATTTTCTCTTTGGTTTTGGGGTAAGGCAGAGGTCTGGAGTATGTTAGGAAGTAGAGGAAGAAAAGAAAGAACAATGCATAACAGAATAACTTTAAATGCTTAAAGTTTTTTAATTATATAAAATGGTATGAATATATAAATGTGTATATATATACAGAAATAAATAGATACATAAACACACACATATCTGTATATGATTCCATCATTTGGGTTATGATATAGCTATAAGTAATGTTAATAATTAATTAGTCCTATCTAGAAAGAGTCTGGAAATTTAGTTTACTAAACCTGTATGTACAAAAAGTATTAGAATATTTCATTACTCATTACACACAGTCCACAAAATGTGATACATCCTTAAAGCTTAATACAGCTACAAAAATGTCAGACATCACACTATAATGTTGTATAATTTGTAAGATAATAAATGTATTCTAGTAAATTATTAGTCAAAACAAAACAAAAAAAAAACAGGAGAACACAGAGATGATAAACTAAGCATGCAGACTAAAAGGTCATAGTGCAGACTAAAAGGTCATAGTGCAGATTAAAAGGTCATCGGCAGAACACAAATTAAACATAGCAGAAAACTCAACTCCCTTCCTTCCTGGAAAATCAGGGAGCTATATGCTGCTTTAATGAAATTAAGAGCAAAATGTAATTATGACTTTCTTGATGTGTCTTCTTTTACTTTTTTTATATTGCTTAATTATATTAGGTGGTTGATGACAGTCTCACCAACCTGTCTATGAATTTTGTACTCAGGCAGTAGCAGATTTTATACTCAATGTTTAATCAGCATCACACATATTTACATAAAGACTGATTGGAAGAGTATTGCTTTTTAGAGCTTTGCATTATGGTAATTTTCAACTAAATCCAATACATTAGCTTTCAGCCAGAATGACTAATGGAATACCACCTCCAAAGTTGATTGTGTTGTACAGGGACAGTAATAAGAGCTTCAAGCCTCTGTGAATGCCTTCGAAAGTGGCCACATTTTATAAACCAAACCCACCCACAGGGTTCTTTGCTGGATTCAATGCAGAGGCTTTGAGTGAAATTCCATCCAGGCATATACATACTCAGTTTTCATGCAGGTTTTCAAGGTTGGGACTATTAGAGTCAAGAAGGATCACTTCATTTTATAAACTG
>NW_026292444.1:0-17518 GCF_023091745.1 Budorcas taxicolor
TTCAAAACTTATTTCTCGTTCCCCCTCGCTGAGTTCATAAGGACTCACCCTCTTTTATCATCTCAGGTGAAGAAGACCAGGAACAGGTACCCGAGGACAACGTGCCTAATAATGACTCCTTGGAATGATTGCTTGCCCTACGTGCCTTACTTGACTATGGCCATTTTGTGAACGATATGTTGCTTAAAGACTATTTCTTATGTTGCTTGTTGTTGTATTGTAAATGACCCCCGTTGTAATTTGGGGTCAAATTTTGGGTTGTACTAATCATAACTAGATAGACACTCTTATGGTAGTTTTTGCTATCACTACTGGCTAGTATCTATCACAGACTTATGAAGTATCAGGTGAAGGATTAAGTAAATGAATCTATCCAATCTTGAATAGGTACTCATTGGTAGGCTAAGATCAACAGGTACTTTTATAACAAGAATTAACAAACAAACGAGACAAAGTTATCATGCTAGGTTGTTAATCAAATGAGACTTCGAGATAACTAGTAGGCACCCAAATACAATTAAAATTCAGATTTTACATTAAAAACATCTCACACATGCTCTCTCAACTCACCAAAACCGAGCACACACACACATACACACTAAAAATTCATTTTTCCTCACAAACTCTCTCATTTTCGACCATGGCAGCCCCTTGAGCATTCAAGACTCCTAACAACTCTCTAAGACTCTCCCAAGCTCGGCCATAGCAAGCACAAGCAAGGCAACTAGCTCAAAAACGCACACAAGCTCACAAAACTCATCATTTTCGGCCTAAGGTAACTCTTGATAGTTTTCTTCCATTTCTTTTGGTTTCACACACATGCACACCTTCCTCACATGCTAACTAAGCTAGAAATTAAGGGAAGACAAGCCATATCTCGGCCAAAGCAAGGAAGAAGCTCCCTTTGTGCACTTTGAAGAGCATTTGTGCATCTTTAACCATCAATAGGCTAAGGTGAGGGTTAAACTCTTTTAAAAGCTTTCAAAAATCACATGCATGACTTCATATGACTATATTTGCCTCTGTAGTCCTTGTATATGTGTGTACATGGGCTTATATGACCATGCATGGCAAGATTTTTTGCTAGAACTTGAAGATAGGTAAAAACGTGTTGGTGGCAGTTTTATGATCTTGTAGTAGGAAGCACATTTGACTTAGTAAACCTTGATAAAAATGCGTGAAAATTGGTAAGTTACTAGTTTCACCAGTTCTGAGCATGTTTTGTAGAAACACGCCAAGGCCAATTCTGATGCTAAAGCCTCCAAAATGGTCAAACATCGTCAGGTGTCTAAATCTGGAAGAATTGGAAAAATGAAATAGGTCTCTGGCAGATTTCTGACTTTGTAGAATGAAGCATTTGTGACCTAGTAAATGTTGGTGAAAATGCATGAACATTGGTAGGTTGCTAGATTTTGCAGTTCTGGACATTTTTGTCAGGAATATACCAAAGCCAATTCTGATTCTAAGACCCTCAAAAATGGAAACAATCGTAATGTGTGTAAAACTGGACAGTTTTGCGTAATCCCACGATTTTGGCCATAACTCCTAAGTCCGAACTCCAAATGATGCGAGGTTTGTTCCTAGATTTAAATCACTCAGTGAGCTTTAATTTGACATTTTTCCACTAAATTTGGAGATTATTTTCTTGGCTAATTGAATGTGGGAAAACAGACCAATGCAGTAGGGTTTTGCTTTGCAAAATGCTTTGAAACATGTTGTAACTTCACTTGTGGTATTGAATGCTTGGAATTGTGGCACGTAGATGTTGTGTGGACTATTGTGGTTGGTTGAGGTTGTTTAATTTGGTTGATGCATGGCTTGGGATCATTAATTGAGGAATGATTTGCTTAATCGCATGTGTAAGCACGGAATTTAGGCCCTATTGCTTATGAAAACTTGTTAAGTGATAATCCTATGGCTAAATGCGTTCAATTGTCTGGTTAGTAGGCTGCCTAATAAATGTTAAGTATGCTTGAAACTGTTTAAGTGTTACTTGTGGTGCTTAGCAAATAAAACCAACCCCGAGCACGGCCTTGTAAACCCTAATGGCCCCGTAGACTCCCAAGTCATAGACCACTCTTGTGTGAATTATAAATTGATGTTGAGGAATGTTAATAGGCTGCCCGGAATTGTTTTTATAACTCTAAATATGATTCCCGATGATTACATATTGATAAGTAAACTCTTCTTACACCTGGTCTCATGTAAACATCATTGCATGCTTGTATAATCTTAATACTTGATACGTGAACCCCGAAATGAGTTACATGACTTGATTTACATGTGTTACATGGCTGCCCGTTTAATGTTCATATAATTCTATGTGTTTTACAAAGTGAAAATTCATGTTAAGCGTGCCTCGTTCGTTTACTTGTCAGTATGTGATCTTATACTTGCTCGCAGGCAACCTACTTTGTTGTCCTCCTAATGTGAATTATTAAAAGACATTCTATGGCTTATTTGAACATGATTATTTTGCTGCCCGTGGAAGTTTAATTGTTTTCAAATTGATATATGGAATGATTACATGTTCTTACAATGTCTTATATGCCAATATGTCAAAATGTGATCATATACTTGCTCGGAGGCAACCTACTTTGTTGACCTCCCAATATGAAATGTTAAATGGCATACATGTGCATTGTATACAAGGTTGCAACCTTTCATTGTGGCATGGTAGCGTTTCACGAACGCCGGGCAACATAGGGCTTGCCGATGCTCCCGTGACTACTATAGTCCAATTCCCTGTCTCGCTTGGCATTCCACCCTCGAAGAGTTGGGTCGTAGGATTCGGGGTAAATCTGGAGTACACCCAATTGGGAGCGATAAGTGGATGATTGAAGCCGACCGCAACAATTGTTATTGGAAATGAACTTGAACGGTAGGAACTAAGTGCTATACGGGACAAAGTACTACACCTGAAAGTGGTGGAAACTACCTCTTAAGCCCGTAGGAGCCGCCTCTAGAGTCCTGTACGTATCAAAATGTATCCTTTTTACTATGTGTTTAAGTATTCTCGCTTGGTTCCTAGAGGACCTCTGTGACACCCCGATCCTTCTCGAGACCGGATGTTCTATCAATCAAACTATTCATAGCCTAATTCCAAACCCGGGCATAATTTTTAGGGAAAACGGACTGAGTCTCCCCTGTTTCTAGGCAAAAAAACAAACCTGCGACAGCATATAAGTGGACCAATACCATGTCCAAACATTCAACCACCTCAAGGCCATCCGAGCCTTGTTCTCAACAAGCAACCACAAGCAATTATACATACATTTCAAGTACTAGACTATTCTAACTCTTCCTTTAAACAATACAAACATGTTTTGAAGTTAAGCTATGCTAACTGATTACATAAACTAGCTTATCAATTCACCTCAATTACTTAGCTAGATTTAAATTACATTTTTTTTAACAATATATACATACAACATATGAAAGCATATATCTTTACAACTTCGACACTCAAGCCACATAGGCACGCAAGACAACTCTTCAGGCACGAACTTTCACGAAATCACGAACTTTCCAGCTAACATGACATTTCCTAAAATGTGGTGGTGAGGAGTGAGTATACACAACACGTATACTCAGTGAGGGCGAGACATATATTGAGGTGGAGAGAAAGAAATTCGTGCAATGCAGATAGACACAGTTAAGCAATAAAGTCAATAAGAAAGCATTCAATACAAATGACAATATAATAAACAATCAAGAAAGCATTAACACAACCATTCAAAGCTATACAACACTCTGAAGGCTATGGTTCACTCATACGAGCAATATATCATTTCACGAGCGATACATCAATCTCGAGCTTGATGTTGACAACAATGACAATAAGCGCGCAACCACCTTATAACACCAGTTTGGAATACCCCGGGAGTAACCATCAATTCTACGACCCAAATCTCCCTAGGAGGCAACCCAAGCGAGAAAAGGGAATAGGACACGGAGCTAGAGCAACCAACACCGGCAACCCGAGGCTACTCGGAGAGGCCCATCACTCACACCCTGACACTATGCAATGCAAGACTCGATACAAGGTGATAAACGAGCGATAGCACAACAATACAGAATAGAGGAGATAAACGAGATATCAAGCATTATTCAACAATTGTTAAACATTTCAATCAATAATCAACTCTAACAAGCGTAATAAGCATTAACAAGCATTTACAATCAAATAAGTAACAAGAACAACACCAACTAACATTATCAAGCAATAACAAGTATTCTATAGGCATTATAAGCATTCTATAGGCAACATAAGCATTCTATAAGCAATATAAGCAATATAAGCATTCTATAAACAATATTCTATGAAAACACACAAAATCACGAAAATGACCCCAACTTACCAAACGCTACTACTTCTAAACGAGCCACGAGTTTTGGAAATCGATTTTACCAATCCTCCTAGGTTACCATAAAGCACGACTAAAGACCACAAAACCCCACTTTACCCTAGAATTCCCGCAAAGTCCCGATTTCTCCCTTTGCTCGTTTGAACTACAACTACCTCAACCGATTACCCAACCAATGTCACAACTGCACCAAAAGTGCTTCCATGACCTCCTGAGACAATGTCATCACGCAAAATGGTAACATGCCAAACTTGACCTAAACGACCCCAACTTTCACTAAGCCGTTTTTCTCCGTTTTTCCATTACACATTCCAATTAAACCATACATTTAGGCATTCTAGCATATCTAGCACCTTCCTACATCAACAGAACGCATAACGGAGCAACTTCATCGAAACGGGGGTTTACTATCCACTATTTACTATTCAATTAACAATTTATAATTCAATTTCGATATTCAACCGCAGAAAATGTTAAAAAGCTATAAATACATGTTCTACGATTGCTAGGGAACATTCTTTAAGCCTCAAAATGATTAAAATAACAATATACGGATAAATCCCAAAAATCAAAGTTAACACACAAAACTTTCAAATGCGCAAATAAACATGAAACCCTCACCTTAGACGCTCCTAGACGCTAGGAAAACCTCGTAGGATGCCTCGGAAACTACCCCGTGCAAGCTCACGCGAAGAATTGAAGATTTGGATGTTGAAATTTCTTTTTTTTCTCCTTCCATTTTCGGCCCTTGCAAGACTGTTTTTCAGCTTTTGTTTCTTTTTTATTTTGCATTGTTATAAGTTAAATAAGATGACAATGATCAATGGTCATGCTCCTTGGTCAAACCAACTTAAGAATTGGTCAAATAAGCTTAATTTCATGCATTTTAAAGCTAAAACAACTAACATAAATCCTATTCTAGTTAAATACAACTTAAAACACTAAAATTAAAACACTAAATACTAGTTTTCACTATTTGCTGAGGACTAGAAATCATTTCCTAACTATCGCTGTCGATATGATATGCACTTTGCGACAATAAAAGAATAACAATTAAATCTCAAAGAATTTAAGAAAATATAATTTTCGGAAAGTAACATAGTTCAAAATTTACTCCGGCTCGGAGTTACTTTCCTCATTTATTTGAAAACCAAATGATTTTAATGCAAGACAACCAAAACCGATTATTAAAATAATCAAAACAATCAAGGTAATCAATATTCATTTAAAATAATTAATTTAACTATTCCTAGAATATTTTAAAGAATTTTGAAGTTAATGCCAAAATACGAATGAACAAGTAAATATAAACATGTAATCAAGTGCAATTAAATATTAATATTTAAGATGTCACTTAATTAAATACAAGAGAATAAATTCAATTACTATAATTATTAGAAATAGATAATAATCTTTTAATTATTCAATATACAACTACTAAATGCTTCCAAGAGAAATATTAAAATAGTGAAAATTGGTTGATTTAACTAATTAGACATTTAATTAAATGCAGTCAAATGCTATTAAATGCATGCCAGGTTTGGGTTATCACATCCTTCCCCCCTTAAAACAATTGCGTCCTCGCAATTCTTCTTCCAATAGAACTTAGCATCATCTGAAATCCAATTCTGACTAATCTTCATCGGTTGAAGAATCCCGTTGACACAAATATCGAAAAAGAATAAAATTCCAACCAAGAGCGCTGAGATAATACCAATAAAGACTAAGGCAAAGATACTGTAGATGTCATTAATACCGCACAATAACGACAAGAAGAATACCCCACACACGAATCTCTAGTAGAAGTTCAACTGTTACTGCCTGAGAATTCCCAAGCAAGAAGCCAAATAAAGGCTCTAGAGAATACCAAATAGATCTCCAAATAAAAATCTTACTAGACATGAATGCCATAATAGAATCTCAACTAAAAGTACCGAGAACATACCAATAAACAATCTGAAGCATAGTCTAAACAAGAATCCCAAGTACTGCTCAGGAAGACTCCAAACAAGAAATCCAATCAATCATATTACAGAGGTTTCAAGGAAGTCTTTCAAAAATATATATAGCTCAAGAAGCATCTGAATAGGGAATCCATAATGTACGTCAACATATATATAATTATCAAAAGTCCATGAATGAACACCAAGCTGAATAGCCAAGTAGATTTCCCCAAAATAATACTGCTACCAAATATTGGGTAAAATACCAAAGGAAATACCGTGCAGGTGCACCATATACTATTGAGGAGTTCCAATCACGATTGCCAATAAAATATCAAGAAAGACCAGAGCAAAGATATTGTAGGCAATATTATGCAGCAAGTCCAATAAGAACTCCGATTGCCAAATCCACTGAGAAATGTCCACAAGGAATTCCAGAGTAGTATGCCTCACACAAAGCTGATCATTGTAAGCAGACTCAAATCAAAGTTCCCCATAAGAATGTAGAAAGAACACCAAAGGTTGATTAAAATCTCAACCAAGTCTCCCACGAAATACCAATATAGAAATACCCGATGAATGCCCAATCAAGAAGACATTAAGAAAATACTCCAAAGAATAATCATGTAAAACTCCAAAGGAAGTCATTTATACAAAGCATAGAAGATAACCTTCAAGGAACCCCAATAAACAAACTCCAGCTATAAATGTCTACTCCCAAATAAAGGCCTAGTTGAGCACTGCTCGTTTCCGTCAATCTAAATAACTTGGGCTTGCTACCAACCACTTCTCTTCAGGGGAGGAAGAAGACTTACTTACCATTTCCACGGAACATGTATGAATGCTAGGATATCACATTTATACACATGCCTTAAATTATTATGCAAGCAAATTTGTAAAACAGTTTATTCATCAAAGTCACTCAGGCATGACAATCAAGTCAAACACAACATAATCAATTCAAATCACGGCATAACCAATTCAAGACATTTCAATACACACATTGCAAGTAACACTTCAAGCAAATAACAATTCACGAGGTTGATTCGATTCACGATGCCAATTCAATACACGAGTAGTCACTTCACTTAGCACACACTTAACACATAACACATAACTATATCACATAGGAGCACACACTCAGGTCAAGACACACAATCTCACATACAAGCATACACTTTCAAGACACACTTAACAAGCACACATTCAAGGGTCACTACCCACCAGACCGAGGACCCTATCCAGGCTTATGAGCTAGACAAGCTCTGATACCACCTGTGACACCTCGATCCCTCTCGAGACCGAAGGTTCTATCAATCAATCTATTCACAACCCAATTCTAAACCCGGGCATAATTTTTAGGGAAAACAGACGAAGTCTCCCCTGTTTCTAGGCAAAAAAACAAACTTGCGACATCATATAAGTGGACCAATACCATGTCCAAATATTCAACCACCTCAAGGCCATCTGAGCCTTGTTCTCAACAAGCAACCACAAGAAAATATACATACATTTCAAGTACTAGACTATTCTAACTCTTCCTTTAAACAATACAAACATGTTTTGAAGTTAAGCTATGCTAACTGATTACATAAACTAGCTTATCAATTCACCTCAATTACTTAGCTAGATTTAAATTACATTTCTTTTAACAATAAATACATATAACATATGAAAACATATATCTTTTCAACTTCAACACTCAAGCTACATAGGCACGCAAGACAACTCTTCAGGCACGAACTTTCACGAAATCATGAACTTTCCAGCTAACATGACATTTCCTGAAATGTGGTGGTGAGGAGTGAGTATACACAACACATATACTCAGTGAGGGCGAGACAGATATCGAGGTGGAGAGAAAGAAATTCGTGCAATGCAGATAGACACAGTTAAGCAATAAAGTCAATAAGAAAGCATTCAATACAAACGACAATATAATAAACAATCAAGAAAGCATTAACACAACCATTCAAATCTATACCACACTCTGAAGGCTATGGTTCACTTATACGAGCAATATACCATTTCACGAGCGATACATCAATCTCGAGCTTGATGTTGACAACGATGACAATAAGCGCGTAACCACCTTATAACATAAGTTTGGAATACCCCGGGAGTAACCATCAGTTCTACGACCTAAATCTCCCTGGGAGGCAACCCAAGCGAGAAAAGGGAATAGGACACGGAGCTAGAGCAACCAACACTAGCAACCCGAGGCTACCCGGAGAGGCCCATCACTCACTCCCTGACACTATGCAATGCAAGACTCGATACAAGGCGATAAACGAGCGATATCAGAACAATACATAATAGAGGAGATAAACAAGATATCAAGCATTATTCAACAATTGTTAAACATTTCAATCAATAATCAACTCTAACAAGCGTAATAAGCATTAACAAGCATTTACAATCAAATAAGTAACAAAAACAACACCAACTAACATTATCAAGCAATAACAAGTATTCTATAGGCATTATAAGCATTCTATAGGCAACATAAGCATTCTATAAGCAATATAAGCATTCTATAAGCAATATAAGCATTCTATAAGCAATATTCTATGAAAACACACAAAATCACGAAAATGACCCCAACTTACCAAACGCTACTACTTCCAAACGAGCCATGAGTTTTGAAAATCGACTTCACCAATCCTCCTAGGTTACCATAAAGCACAACTAAAGACCACAAAACCCCACTTTACCCTAGAATTCCCGCAAAGCCCCGATTTCTCTCTTTGCTTGTTTGAACTACAACTACCTCAACCGATTACCCAACCAATGTCACAACTGCACCAACAGTACTTCTATGACCTCCCGAGACAATGTCATCACGCAAAATGGTAAAATGCCAAACTTGACCTAAACGACCCCAACTTTCACTAAGCCGTTTTTCTCCGTTTTTCCATTATACATTCCAATTAAACCATACATTTAGGCATTCTAGCATATCTAGCACCTTCCTACATCAACAGAACGCATAACGGAGCAACTTCATCAAAACGGGGGTTTACTATTCACTATTTACTATTCAATTAACAATTTATAATTCAATTTCGATATTCAACTGCATAAAATGTTAAAAAGCTATAAATACATGTTCTACGATTGCTAGGGAACATTCTTTAAGCCTCAAAATGATTAAAATAACAATATACGGATAAATCCCAAAAATTAAAGTTAACACACAAAACTTTCAAATGCGCAAATAAACATGAAACCCTCACCTTAGATGCTCCTAGACGCTAGGAAAACCTAGAAGGATGCCTCGGAAACTACCCCGTGCAAGCTCACGCGAAGAATCGAAGATTTGAATGTTGAAATTTCTTTTTTTTTCTCCTTCCATTTTCGGCCCTTGCAAGACTATTTTTGAGCTTTTGTTTCTTTTTTATTTTGCATTGTTATAAGTTAAATAAGATGACAATGGTCAATGGTCAAGCTCCTTGGTCAAACCAACTTAAGAATTGGTCAAATAAGCTTAATTTCATGCATTTTAAAGCTAAAACAACTAACATAAATCCTATTCTAGTTAAATACAACTTAAAACACTAAAATTAAAACACTAAATACTAGTTTTCACTATTTGCTGAGGACTAGAAATTATTTCCTAACTATCGCTCTCGATATGCTATGCACTTTGCGACAATAAAAGAATAACAATTAAATCTCAAAGAATTTAAAAAAATATAATTTTCGAAAAGTAACATAGTTCAAAATTTACTCCGGCCCGGAGTTACTTTCCTCATTTATTTGAAAACCAAGTGATTTTAATGCAAGACAACCAAAACCAATTATTAAAATAATCAAAACAATCAAGGTAATCAATATTCATTTAAAATAATTAATTTAACTATTCCTATAATATTTTAAAGAATTTTGAAGTTAATGCCAAAATACGAATGAACAAGTAAATATAAACATGTAATCAAGTGCAATTAAATATTAATATTTAAGATGTTACTTAATTAAATACAAGAGAATAAATTCAATTACTATAATTATTAGAAATAGATAATAATATTTTAATTATTCAATATACAACTACTAAATGCTTCCAAGAGAAGTATTAAAATAGTGCAAATTGGTTGATTTAACTAGTTAGACATCTAATTACATGCAGTCAAATGCTATTAAATGCATGCCGGGTTCGGGTTATCACAACCTCGAGAAGGAAAGATGGGTAAATATGTTCATTTATATTTACGTTATGTTATGAACTTGCTTATTTTATATGACATGTTTTCAAAAGGGTTTTTCATAAGATTAACCGAAAAAGAGTTTTTAAAATGTTATCTCTCGTTCCCCTCGCTAAGTTTATAATGATTCACCCTCTTTTTTGTCACAGGTAAGGCATATTTGGAACAGGTACCAGAAGAAAATGTTCTAGTTGATGAACTTTTGGAATGACTAGATGCATTGCGTGCTTTTCGTGAACATGGATGTTATTAGGGATGTTGTGTTTGATTGTAGACTGTTTATTTTGTTGATGTAAATGACCCCGTTGTAATTTGGGTCTAATTTTGGCTTGTACTAATTATAATCAGACGAACTCTCTATTTGGTTGTTTGATTTTATTATCTTGGTTAGTAGTTATCGTAGGCGTTTAAACCACTAGGTGAAGAATCAAATAAGTTAACCTATCTAATTTCACTTAGGTGCTCATTCATAAGCTAAAGGATAATAGGTACTTGCATAATAGGAATTAACGAATAAACGGGACATAGATATCATGCTAGGTTTGTTAATCAAATGGGACTTTCGAGATAAATGAGTAGGCATATCGGTTGATGACAAAATCAGAATCTTTGTTGGAATCGGTTTAATGATTGAAAATTTTGAGGCGTTTAGTAAATAGGTCAAACCAAAGGTCCTAGATACAGCCGTTATGCTGTCGGTTTTCTAAAAAAAAAAAAACTTTTGGAGTTCTAGGCCAACATTGAGCATTAAATCATAACAAACTTCTAAGTATGTGAAATAGCATCAATGAATTAGGTCATACCCTAGTCTAGCCTCTATAGGTCGGGTTGGGGCGTGACACCTTATATTAGAATGGTATCAGAGCGTAGTTTTCGCATTAGTCGGGTTCAACTCTCGGACTGTAGGTAGAAGCCCTAAGATAATTACGATGTCTTGTTTATATGTGTTAATGTGTGCTAATGTGCTTTAGTTCCTTTGAGAATTGAATATTATGTGCCTTTGTGGACTATATGTATTATGTGTCATGCACACCGACACATTAGTGCCCTTAATATTGCATGCATGCTTTTATACTCCTTCCTTGATACATGTGCATGTTATATAAACCATGAATGACTGTTTATACAATAGATAGTTAGGATTAGGAGTTTCAGAGAAGTGAATTTGTGCAAGACGAATGAAAAGGCTCAGTTAGAGATTTCTCGCATCTTCACAGGTACTCGATGTATCATATGTATTATTGGATATGCATATATAAAATGCATAGCACAAGTATAGTTGTTGAGGTAAAATTATCTCCTTATATTTGGAATACCAATACCTATGATTAAGTTATCAATTTTATAGCTATGAAGTTCTTGATTCCGTTAAACTGTTCTTCTAATTGTGGTTCAAGCATAAATGTTAATGACATACAACTTTCCTTAAGATATAAGAGTATACTATTGGACAAGTTGAGTAGAATATGTATATTCTTATGCTTATAATGGAAGTTTGACTTAGGGGTTGCTTTTGAATCAAATTCTTATATCTTAAATTGGTGTAATAGACTATTTATACGATTGAATCTTTACTTGATTGGAATGAAGCATTGATAAATCCCATATGGTGTATACTAGCGAGTTTCAAGTTCACTAAATGGTAAGACCCTGACCTAGAAATTAAGAGGTGAATTCATGGAAGTTGACAATAGTTACTTTTAGGGGTTAGATTATTAAGACATGGATATTATATTTTAGTGACTTAACAATGGATAACCTCAAGACATGTAGGCAACTCTGGAGACCGAATTTAACAAGGTTGATGATTCTTTAGTATAACAAGATATAGGGATGCTGGAATCAAGGAATTCACGTAGCTAGAACTCGTGTTCGGAAGACTACACCTAAATGTTAGGTCGAATAGGAGTGTAAGGTATTGAATTATGCGTTAGATGACTAACGTTGCTAAAGGTCCTAAATTGGATATTGATGATATTAAGAAACATGGTATTAATTTGGTGCCCCTCGAATTTAGCTGTAATTATGCAAAGTAAGTCATTCTACATCCTTGCTATTTGGATACCGTAGAGGATGTTAGGAAGCATATATCCCTAAGTAATACCAATGGACCTGGTATATAAACCATGGAAATGATATTAAGCATCTTGTTGCAAAGTGGAGTCGTTAGGGTATGATTAGTAATCCTAAATAGCTAATAGTGAGTATGTGTGATGATTCATTGTGAACCCTAGGATCTAAGGTCGATGAGTCTTGATGTTCTTAGCTAGTTGAACATATGAATGAGGATAGTAAGATTTCATTTAGTTAAGATAGAGATGAATTAGAGTCATGATGACCCGAGAGACTGCTATTAGACAACCGTATTTATGTGCACCGTTTCACTTCTAGAAACTAGCAGTTGGTAGACTTCGAATCGTGGTCGTTGAATAGAGGGTGGATCTTGTAGTGATAATTAAATGAGTGGTTGATTACTTTTGAAGTTCTATTAGATTATATTGAAGGATGCCTTGTGGTTATAATTCTTATGTTGACACAGACTCGAAGTTATTTTGTGTAACAAGTTACTTGGATTAGTATGGTAAGTATCTTATGAGCTAGATCATTTCGGTACCCATTTATAGTCCTAAGATTGTTGTTGTACGGCCGTTGACCTAGTGGAGCATTAATATCACTTACATGGCTATGAACCTAGCTTAGTAACACTAATGTTGAAGATATATTGGCAGGCATTAAGTGTTCGAAGGAATGACTAGGTCGCTAAGTGAGTAGGACCATTGTCTTCTTAAGTATGACGTAACCTTGGATTAAGGTGAGTGAAATTTATTTGGGATTGAAACTATTCGCTTTAGGAGTCTTGATTAAGATTAAAATAAATTCTAAAGCCTCGTGACATGAAGATAGAGATTTGAATGAGAAAATAAATTGTGGATTACAAGTTGATGAATTTACTTGTAAGAGTTGAACTAGTAAAACACGATTAGTTTACCCATGCAATTTCGATGGCAATTTGCTGGTGGTACTTAGTAAACCTTAGAGTTTGAGTTTAACGAATCTCAACGGTCTTTCTCCTTGATTATGAGCGTGAAGGTTAACGAAGCTTGGAAAGGATGTTAGTGAATAGGAGCCTGTAATCGGGAGACTAGTCATTAGAAGATTTGCTAATCTAATGTACCTACGAGATAAGGACTATGATACTATCGATAGATGACTACTTGAGATGGATTAGTTGTTTGGTGAGTTCTTCCTGAAAATAGGAACGGATTGTGGAAATGACCCATAACATGTGTATGTCCTACGTGTTAACAATTTTGAACCTAGTTGATAGGATATGTAAATCGGATATAGACCTATCATCTTGAAATTAGTGTATGTCACCATAGGATCGTGGTATTATTGTGATATTCCTTTTGAGGTATGAATGCGAGATTGATACAACATGAGTCATGATTTTGGAGTTATAGTTATATAGTTAGAATACCGATGCACCTTTGATGACTATGTATGGAGATTCTAACCTTAGTTAATGAACTTGACCTTAAGATCAAATGGAGAATAGAGTTGTTCAAAGAAACGAACTGTAAATGTAGGGGCCACACCGAAATAAAGGATTGGAGAAATGTATAAAGCGAATTGGTTAGGATAAGAGAGATCACAGAACACGGGATGAACCAGAGATGGAAAAATATCAAAAGCCAGAACCCATCTAAATGATCCCAACAAGTAAGAATGAATTTCGGGACAAAATTCTTTTAATGAGGGGAGGATGTGAGGCCCGACCCCGAATAATGTGTCTTACCTCGATTTGCGCGTCTTAGACCCAGAATTATATGACTGACCTTGGATTACGTGCCCTGTCTTAATTTTCGTGCATGCCTCGTCATATGTGCCTTGACCTAGAATGGTATGCTGTAATCCCCGACTGACGTATGATACCTAGATATACGTGCCTTGACCTCAATATACGTGCGTTACCTCGTTTCGTGTGTCCTAACCTTGAACTGCGTACCGTAACCTAGATATAGAGTCGTGCCTTGGTTTGTGTGCATTGCATTGAACTACGTACCTTGCATTGGTTTGCGTGCATTCACCTAGGATTGTGTGCATTTGCATTAGAATCCATGCACTTACCTTGAAGTATGTGCCTTAGTCTTGAAGTACGTGCCGTACCTCGTAGTTAGTGTCTATCTCATAATTCGTGCCCTAGAACCTAGGAAAGCGTGCCTACACGTTAATCAATAAAGAATCCTACACAAAGCACTGAACACTAAAATAATCCTACATAATCCACTAAACATTATTATATTCTCAATTTAAATTCTCTACAAACTCCACTAACAATAAAATAACGCTAAATTATTCCTACATTTCCTACTATCTATTATTTTATTCATAATTCAAACTCATCAACAAACAGTCCTATATTTTATTCTACCTAGATTCCCTAATTTCCCAACATTCCTATGACAACATAAGACACCATGCTACCTAGGATAGACAAAACAAAAACAATCATATTTTAAACACTCAATATTCCTCACAAAGCGCAAGAATGCATAAAAAATACACACCACAGACTACCCTAGCCCTCATTTTCGACCAAGGCACCCAAATACAATTAAAATTCAGATTTTACATCAAAAACATCTCACACATGCTCTCTCAACTCACCAAAACCGAGCACACACACACACACACACGCTAAAACTGCACTTTTCCTCACAAACTCTCTCATTTTCGACCATGGCAGCCCCTTGAGCATTCAAGACTCCTAACAACTCTCTAAGACTCTCCCAAGCTCGGCCATAGCAAGCACAAGCAAGGCAACTAGCTCAAAAACATACACAAGCTCACAAAACTCATCATTTTCGGCCTAAGGTAACTCTTGAGTTTTCTTCCATTTATTTTGGTTTCACACACATGCACACCTTCCTCACATGCTAACTAAGCTAGAAATTAAGGGAAGACATCGGCCAAAGCAAGGAAGAAGCTCCCTTTGTGCATTTTGAAGAGCATTTGTGCATCTTTAACCATCAATCGGCTAAGGTAAGGGTTTAAACTCTTTTAAAAGCTTTCAAAAATCACATGCATGTCTTCAAATGACTATATTTACCTCTGTAGTTGTTGTATATGTGTGTACATGAGGTTTTATGACCATGCATGGCAAGATTTTTGGCTAGAACTTGAAGATAGGTAAAAACGTGTTGGTGGCAGTTTTCTGATCTTGTAGTACGAAGCACATTTGACTTAGTAAAACTTGATAAAAATGTGTGAAAATTAGTAGGTTACTAGTTTTTCCTGTTCTGAGCATGTTTTGTAGAAATAGGCCAAGGCCAATTCTGACTTTAAGGCCTCCAAAACGGTCAAACATCGTGAGGTGTCTAAATGTGGAAGAATTGGAAAAATGAAATAGGTTTCTGGCAGATTTCTGACTTTGTAGAACGAAGCATTTGTGACCTAGTAACTGTTGGTGAAAATGCATGAACATTGGTAGGTTGCTAGATTTTGCAGTTCTGGACATTTTTGTCAGAAATAGACCAAAGCCAATTCTGATTCTAAGACCCTAAAAAATGGAAACAATCGTAATGTATCTAAAACTGGACAGTTTTGCGTAGTCCCACATTTTTGGCCATAACTCCTAAGTCCGAACTCCAAATGATGCGAGGTTTGTTCCTAGATTTAAATCACTCATTGAGCTTTAATTTGAAATTTTGTCCACTGAATTTGGAGATTATTGTTTTGGCTAATTGAATGTGGGAAAACAGAACATTGCAGTAGGATTTTGCTTAGCAAAATGCTTTGAAACATGTTGTAACTTCACTTGTGGTATTGAATGCTTGGAATTGTGGCACGTAGATGTTGTGTGGACTATTATGGTTGGTTGAGGTTGTTTAATTTGGTTGATGGATGGCTTGGGATCATTAATTGAGGAATGGTTTGCTTAATCGCATGTGTAAGTACGGAATTTAGGCCCTATTGCTTATGAAAACTTGTTAAGTGATGATCCTATGGCTAAATGCGTTCAATTGTGTGGTTAGTAGGTGGCCTAATAAATGTTAAGTTTGCTTGAAATGGTTTAAGTGTTACTTGTGGTGCTTAGCAAACAAAACTAACCCCGAGCATGGCCTTGTAAACCCTAATGGCCCCATAGACTCCCACGTCATAGACCACTCTTGTGTGATATATAAATTGATGTTGAGGAATGTTAATGGGCTGCCCGGAATTGTTTTTATAACTCTAAATATGATTCCTGATGATTACATGTTGATAAGTAAACTCTTCTTATACCCGGTCTCATGTAAACGTCGTTGCATGCTTGTATAATCTTAATACTTGATACGTGAACCCCGAATTGAGTTACATGACTTGATTTACATGTGTTAAATGGCTGCCCGTTTAATGTTCATATAACTCTATGTGTTTTACAAAGTGAAAATTCGTGTTAAGCATGCCTCGTTCGTTTACTTGTCATTATGTGATCTTATACTTGCTCGGAGGCAACCTACTTTGTTGTCCTCCTAATGTGAATTGTTAAAAGACATTCTATGGCTCATTTGAACATGATTATTTGGCTGCCCGTGGAAGTTTAATTGTTTTCAAATTGATATATGAAATGATTACATGTTCTTACAATGCCTTATATGCCAATATGTCAAAATGTGATCATATACTTACTCGGAGGCAACCTACTTTGTTGACCTCCCAATATGAAATGTTAAATGGCATACATGTGCATTGTCTACAAGGTTGCAACCTTTCATTGTGGCATGGTAGCATTTCACGAACGCCGGGCGGCATAGGGCTTGTCGGTGCTCCCGTGACTACCATGGTCCAATTCCCTCTCTCGCTTGGCATTCCACCGTCGGAGAGTTGGGTCGTAGGATTTGGGGTACATCCGGAGTACACCCAATTAGGAGCGATAAGTGGATGATTGAAGCCGGCTACAACAATTGTGATAACCCGAACCCGGCATGCATTTAATAGCACTTGACTGCATTTGATT
>NW_026292445.1:0-89314 GCF_023091745.1 Budorcas taxicolor
TGGCCTCAGCTCCACTCCTGCCTTGCCTTTGCACCTAGTCCCCAGGCGTCCTTGCGGAGGGCTTAGGGGCCGGTGGGGTGCACGCTGCCAAGCCCTCCAGCCGTGAGAGCTCTGTCATAGGGAAGGGAATGGCAAGTGCAGGGCTCCTCCAGCGCTCGCTTGGCCGCCCAGACTCAGCACAGCACGGAGAGCACCAGGCTTCCCCAGGGCCCCCGGCTGTGGTCTGCAGCCCCACACACCCGGAGGCTGACTCCGTGAGCGCCCAGAAGGTGCCTGACAGACGTCATTTCCCTAGTGCTCTCCCCACCAGCAGAGACGTGGGCAGGTGGTTGGGGCCTGCGCCTGCGTGTCTGGGCTGCCGCCCACAGCCTCCGCTCAGGGGAAGCAGCCCCTGTGCCAAGACCTGCAGGAGGCGCGGGGCGTCCCTGCCTGGAAGCCAAGTGCACGGTCCGCTTGGAAGCGAGCCTCCTTGGGAAGAGTCGAGGGAGCCAAGCCGCGTGCAGCTGCAATCCCTGCTTGGGCCGAGCCGAGTGTGCCTCCAGGACGGCAGAGCTCCAGCTCTGCTCAGAGGCCGGATCTAGTCAAGTGCCTTGCGCGAGGCTGCTCTGCCCTGGGCGAGACTTGCCCAGGCTTGCCTCGCTGCTAGGCTTGCTGCCCGGGAAGGAGCAGGCTGTGCGATGCTGGGAGAGGCCCCTGGCGCCTTCCTGGCCTCAGCTCCACTCCTGCCTTGCCTTTGCATCTAGGCCCCGGGCGTCCTTGGGGAAGGCTTAGGAGCCGGTGGCTTGCACACTGCCAAGCCCTCCAGCAGTGAGGCCTCTCGTAGAGGGGAGGGGAGGGCAAGTGCAGGGCTCCACCAGCGGTTGCTTGGCCGCCCAGACTCAGCGCCGCACGGAGAGCACAAGGCTCCCAGGTCCCCTGGCTGTGGTCTGCAGCCCCACACTCCCGGAGGCTGACTCCGTGGGCGCCCAGAAGGTGCCTGACAGACGTCATGTCCCTAGCGCTCTGCTCCCCAGCAGAGACGTGTGCAGGTGGTGGGGCCTGCCCCTGCGTGTCTGGGCTCCCGCCGGCAGCCCCAGCTCCAGGGAAGCAGCCCCTGAGCCAAGACCTGTAGGGGGCGCGGGGCGCCCCCGCCTGGAAGCCTAGTGCACAGCATGCGGGAAGCGAGCCTCCTCGGGAGAAGAGGAGGCAGCCCAGCTGCGTGCGTCTGCACTCACTCCTTGGGCGGAGCCCAGTGAGCCTCCAGTACGGCAGAGCTCCAGCTCTGCTCAGAGGCCCGATCTGGCAGAGTTGCTGGCGTGAGGCTGCTCTGCCCTGGGCGAGCCTTGCCCAGACTTGCCTCGCTGCTAGGCTTCCTGCCCGGGAAGGAGCAGGCTGCGCCAGACAGGCAGACGCTCCTGGCGCCTTCCTGGCCTCAGCTCCACTCCTGCCTTGCCTTTGCACCTAGTCCCCAGGCGTCCTTGCGGAGGGCTTAGGGGCCGGTGGGGTGCACGCTGCCAAGCCCTCCAGCCGTGAGAGCTCTGTCATAGGGAAGGGAATGGCAAGTGCAGGGCTCCTCCAGCGCTCGCTTGGCCGCCCAGACTCAGCACAGCACGGAGAGCACCAGGCTTCCCCAGGGCCCCCGGCTGTGGTCTGCAGCCCCACACACCCGGAGGCTGACTCCGTGAGCGCCCAGAAGGTGCCTGACAGACGTCATTTCCCTAGTGCTCTCCCCACCAGCAGAGACGTGGGCAGGTGGTTGGGGCCTGCGCCTGCGTGTCTGGGCTGCCGCCCACAGCCTCCGCTCAGGGGAAGCAGCCCCTGTGCCAAGACCTGCAGGAGGCGCGGGGCGTCCCTGCCTGGAAGCCAAGTGCACGGTCCGCTTGGAAGCGAGCCTCCTTGGGAAGAGTCGAGGGAGCCAAGCCGCGTGCAGCTGCAATCCCTGCTTGGGCCGAGCCGAGTGTGCCTCCAGGACGGCAGAGCTCCAGCTCTGCTCAGAGGCCGGATCTAGTCAAGTGCCTTGCGCGAGGCTGCTCTGCCCTGGGCGAGACTTGCCCAGGCTTGCCTCGCTGCTAGGCTTGCTGCCCGGGAAGGAGCAGGCTGTGCGATGCTGGGAGAGGCCCCTGGCGCCTTCCTGGCCTCAGCTCCACTCCTGCCTTGCCTTTGCATCTAGGCCCCGGGCGTCCTTGGGGAAGGCTTAGGAGCCGGTGGCTTGCACACTGCCAAGCCCTCCAGCAGTGAGGCCTCTCGTCGAGGGGAGGGGGAGGGCAAGTGCAGGGCTCCACCAGCGGTTGCTTGGCCGCCCAGACTCAGCGCCGCACGGAGAGCACAAGGCTCCCAGGTCCCCTGGCTGTGGTCTGCAGCCCCACACTCCCGGAGGCTGACTCCGTGGGCGCCCAGAAGGTGCCTGACAGACGTCATGTCCCTAGCGCTCTGCTCCCCAGCAGAGACGTGTGCAGGTGGTGGGGCCTGCCCCTGCGTGTCTGGGCTCCCGCCGGCAGCCCCAGCTCCAGGGAAGCAGCCCCTGAGCCAAGACCTGTAGGGGGCGCGGGGGCGCCCCCGCCTGGAAGCCTAGTGCACAGCATGCGGGAAGCGAGCCTCCTCGGGAGAAGAGGAGGCAGCCCAGCTGCGTGCGTCTGCACTCACTCCTTGGGCGGAGCCCAGTGAGCCTCCAGTACGGCAGAGCTCCAGCTCTGCTCAGAGGCCCGATCTGGCAGAGTTGCTGGCGTGAGGCTGCTCTGCCCTGGGCGAGCCTTGCCCAGACTTGCCTCGCTGCTAGGCTTCCTGCCCGGGAAGGAGCAGGCTGCGCCAGACAGGCAGACGCTCCTGGCGCCTTCCTGGCCTCAGCTCCACTCCTGCCTTGCCTTTGCACCTAGTCCCCAGGCGTCCTTGCGGAGGGCTTAGGGGCCGGTGGGGTGCACGCTGCCAAGCCCTCCAGCCGTGAGAGCTCTGTCATAGGGAAGGGAATGGCAAGTGCAGGGCTCCTCCAGCGCTCGCTTGGCCGCCCAGACTCAGCACAGCACGGAGAGCACCAGGCTTCCCCAGGGCCCCCGGCTGTGGTCTGCAGCCCCACACACCCGGAGGCTGACTCCGTGAGCGCCCAGAAGGTGCCTGACAGACGTCATTTCCCTAGTGCTCTCCCCACCAGCAGAGACGTGGGCAGGTGGTTGGGGCCTGCGCCTGCGTGTCTGGGCTGCCGCCCACAGCCTCCGCTCAGGGGAAGCAGCCCCTGTGCCAAGACCTGCAGGAGGCGCGGGGCGTCCCTGCCTGGAAGCCAAGTGCACGGTCCGCTTGGAAGCGAGCCTCCTTGGGAAGAGTCGAGGGAGCCAAGCCGCGTGCAGCTGCAATCCCTGCTTGGGCCGAGCCGAGTGTGCCTCCAGGACGGCAGAGCTCCAGCTCTGCTCAGAGGCCGGATCTAGTCAAGTGCCTTGCGCGAGGCTGCTCTGCCCTGGGCGAGACTTGCCCAGGCTTGCCTCGCTGCTAGGCTTGCTGCCCGGGAAGGAGCAGGCTGTGCGATGCTGGGAGAGGCCCCTGGCGCCTTCCTGGCCTCAGCTCCACTCCTGCCTTGCCTTTGCATCTAGGCCCCGGGCGTCCTTGGGGAAGGCTTAGGAGCCGGTGGCTTGCACACTGCCAAGCCCTCCAGCAGTGAGGCCTCTCGTAGAGGGGAGGGGAGGGCAAGTGCAGGGCTCCACCAGCGGTTGCTTGGCCGCCCAGACTCAGCGCCGCACGGAGAGCACAAGGCTCCCAGGTCCCCTGGCTGTGGTCTGCAGCCCCACACTCCCGGAGGCTGACTCCGTGGGCGCCCAGAAGGTGCCTGACAGACGTCATGTCCCTAGCGCTCTGCTCCCCAGCAGAGACGTGTGCAGGTGGTGGGGCCTGCCCCTGCGTGTCTGGGCTCCCGCCGGCAGCCCCAGCTCCAGGGAAGCAGCCCCTGAGCCAAGACCTGTAGGGGGCGCGGGGCGCCCCCGCCTGGAAGCCTAGTGCACAGCATGCGGGAAGCGAGCCTCCTCGGGAGAAGAGGAGGCAGCCCAGCTGCGTGCGTCTGCACTCACTCCTTGGGCGGAGCCCAGTGAGCCTCCAGTACGGCAGAGCTCCAGCTCTGCTCAGAGGCCCGATCTGGCAGAGTTGCTGGCGTGAGGCTGCTCTGCCCTGGGCGAGCCTTGCCCAGACTTGCCTCGCTGCTAGGCTTCCTGCCCGGGAAGGAGCAGGCTGCGCCAGACAGGCAGACGCTCCTGGCGCCTTCCTGGCCTCAGCTCCACTCCTGCCTTGCCTTTGCACCTAGTCCCCAGGCGTCCTTGCGGAGGGCTTAGGGGCCGGTGGGGTGCACGCTGCCAAGCCCTCCAGCCGTGAGAGCTCTGTCATAGGGAAGGGAATGGCAAGTGCAGGGCTCCTCCAGCGCTCGCTTGGCCGCCCAGACTCAGCACAGCACGGAGAGCACCAGGCTTCCCCAGGGCCCCCGGCTGTGGTCTGCAGCCCCACACACCCGGAGGCTGACTCCGTGAGCGCCCAGAAGGTGCCTGACAGACGTCATTTCCCTAGTGCTCTCCCCACCAGCAGAGACGTGGGCAGGTGGTTGGGGCCTGCGCCTGCGTGTCTGGGCTGCCGCCCACAGCCTCCGCTCAGGGGAAGCAGCCCCTGTGCCAAGACCTGCAGGAGGCGCGGGGCGTCCCTGCCTGGAAGCCAAGTGCACGGTCCGCTTGGAAGCGAGCCTCCTTGGGAAGAGTCGAGGGAGCCAAGCCGCGTGCAGCTGCAATCCCTGCTTGGGCCGAGCCGAGTGTGCCTCCAGGACGGCAGAGCTCCAGCTCTGCTCAGAGGCCGGATCTAGTCAAGTGCCTTGCGCGAGGCTGCTCTGCCCTGGGCGAGACTTGCCCAGGCTTGCCTCGCTGCTAGGCTTGCTGCCCGGGAAGGAGCAGGCTGTGCGATGCTGGGAGAGGCCCCTGGCGCCTTCCTGGCCTCAGCTCCACTCCTGCCTTGCCTTTGCATCTAGGCCCCGGGCGTCCTTGGGGAAGGCTTAGGAGCCGGTGGCTTGCACACTGCCAAGCCCTCCAGCAGTGAGGCCTCTCGTAGAGGGGAGGGGAGGGCAAGTGCAGGGCTCCACCAGCGGTTGCTTGGCCGCCCAGACTCAGCGCCGCACGGAGAGCACAAGGCTCCCAGGTCCCCTGGCTGTGGTCTGCAGCCCCACACTCCCGGAGGCTGACTCCGTGGGCGCCCAGAAGGTGCCTGACAGACGTCATGTCCCTAGCGCTCTGCTCCCCAGCAGAGACGTGTGCAGGTGGTGGGGCCTGCCCCTGCGTGTCTGGGCTCCCGCCGGCAGCCCCAGCTCCAGGGAAGCAGCCCCTGAGCCAAGACCTGTAGGGGGCGCGGGGCGCCCCCGCCTGGAAGCCTAGTGCACAGCATGCGGGAAGCGAGCCTCCTCGGGAGAAGAGGAGGCAGCCCAGCTGCGTGCGTCTGCACTCACTCCTTGGGCGGAGCCCAGTGAGCCTCCAGTACGGCAGAGCTCCAGCTCTGCTCAGAGGCCCGATCTGGCAGAGTTGCTGGCGTGAGGCTGCTCTGCCCTGGGCGAGCCTTGCCCAGACTTGCCTCGCTGCTAGGCTTCCTGCCCGGGAAGGAGCAGGCTGCGCCAGACAGGCAGACGCTCCTGGCGCCTTCCTGGCCTCAGCTCCACTCCTGCCTTGCCTTTGCACCTAGTCCCCAGGCGTCCTTGCGGAGGGCTTAGGGGCCGGTGGGGTGCACGCTGCCAAGCCCTCCAGCCGTGAGAGCTCTGTCATAGGGAAGGGAATGGCAAGTGCAGGGCTCCTCCAGCGCTCGCTTGGCCGCCCAGACTCAGCACAGCACGGAGAGCACCAGGCTTCCCCAGGGCCCCCGGCTGTGGTCTGCAGCCCCACACACCCGGAGGCTGACTCCGTGAGCGCCCAGAAGGTGCCTGACAGACGTCATTTCCCTAGTGCTCTCCCCACCAGCAGAGACGTGGGCAGGTGGTTGGGGCCTGCGCCTGCGTGTCTGGGCTGCCGCCCACAGCCTCCGCTCAGGGGAAGCAGCCCCTGTGCCAAGACCTGCAGGAGGCGCGGGGCGTCCCTGCCTGGAAGCCAAGTGCACGGTCCGCTTGGAAGCGAGCCTCCTTGGGAAGAGTCGAGGGAGCCAAGCCGCGTGCAGCTGCAATCCCTGCTTGGGCCGAGCCGAGTGTGCCTCCAGGACGGCAGAGCTCCAGCTCTGCTCAGAGGCCGGATCTAGTCAAGTGCCTTGCGCGAGGCTGCTCTGCCCTGGGCGAGACTTGCCCAGGCTTGCCTCGCTGCTAGGCTTGCTGCCCGGGAAGGAGCAGGCTGTGCGATGCTGGGAGAGGCCCCTGGCGCCTTCCTGGCCTCAGCTCCACTCCTGCCTTGCCTTTGCATCTAGGCCCCGGGCGTCCTTGGGGAAGGCTTAGGAGCCGGTGGCTTGCACACTGCCAAGCCCTCCAGCAGTGAGGCCTCTCGTAGAGGGGAGGGGAGGGCAAGTGCAGGGCTCCACCAGCGGTTGCTTGGCCGCCCAGACTCAGCGCCGCACGGAGAGCACAAGGCTCCCAGGTCCCCTGGCTGTGGTCTGCAGCCCCACACTCCCGGAGGCTGACTCCGTGGGCGCCCAGAAGGTGCCTGACAGACGTCATGTCCCTAGCGCTCTGCTCCCCAGCAGAGACGTGTGCAGGTGGTGGGGCCTGCCCCTGCGTGTCTGGGCTCCCGCCGGCAGCCCCAGCTCCAGGGAAGCAGCCCCTGAGCCAAGACCTGTAGGGGGCGCGGGGCGCCCCCGCCTGGAAGCCTAGTGCACAGCATGCGGGAAGCGAGCCTCCTCGGGAGAAGAGGAGGCAGCCCAGCTGCGTGCGTCTGCACTCACTCCTTGGGCGGAGCCCAGTGAGCCTCCAGTACGGCAGAGCTCCAGCTCTGCTCAGAGGCCCGATCTGGCAGAGTTGCTGGCGTGAGGCTGCTCTGCCCTGGGCGAGCCTTGCCCAGACTTGCCTCGCTGCTAGGCTTCCTGCCCGGGAAGGAGCAGGCTGCGCCAGACAGGCAGACGCTCCTGGCGCCTTCCTGGCCTCAGCTCCACTCCTGCCTTGCCTTTGCACCTAGTCCCCAGGCGTCCTTGCGGAGGGCTTAGGGGCCGGTGGGGTGCACGCTGCCAAGCCCTCCAGCCGTGAGAGCTCTGTCATAGGGAAGGGAATGGCAAGTGCAGGGCTCCTCCAGCGCTCGCTTGGCCGCCCAGACTCAGCACAGCACGGAGAGCACCAGGCTTCCCCAGGGCCCCCGGCTGTGGTCTGCAGCCCCACACACCCGGAGGCTGACTCCGTGAGCGCCCAGAAGGTGCCTGACAGACGTCATTTCCCTAGTGCTCTCCCCACCAGCAGAGACGTGGGCAGGTGGTTGGGGCCTGCGCCTGCGTGTCTGGGCTGCCGCCCACAGCCTCCGCTCAGGGGAAGCAGCCCCTGTGCCAAGACCTGCAGGAGGCGCGGGGCGTCCCTGCCTGGAAGCCAAGTGCACGGTCCGCTTGGAAGCGAGCCTCCTTGGGAAGAGTCGAGGGAGCCAAGCCGCGTGCAGCTGCAATCCCTGCTTGGGCCGAGCCGAGTGTGCCTCCAGGACGGCAGAGCTCCAGCTCTGCTCAGAGGCCGGATCTAGTCAAGTGCCTTGCGCGAGGCTGCTCTGCCCTGGGCGAGACTTGCCCAGGCTTGCCTCGCTGCTAGGCTTGCTGCCCGGGAAGGAGCAGGCTGTGCGATGCTGGGAGAGGCCCCTGGCGCCTTCCTGGCCTCAGCTCCACTCCTGCCTTGCCTTTGCATCTAGGCCCCGGGCGTCCTTGGGGAAGGCTTAGGAGCCGGTGGCTTGCACACTGCCAAGCCCTCCAGCAGTGAGGCCTCTCGTAGAGGGGAGGGGAGGGCAAGTGCAGGGCTCCACCAGCGGTTGCTTGGCCGCCCAGACTCAGCGCCGCACGGAGAGCACAAGGCTCCCAGGTCCCCTGGCTGTGGTCTGCAGCCCCACACTCCCGGAGGCTGACTCCGTGGGCGCCCAGAAGGTGCCTGACAGACGTCATGTCCCTAGCGCTCTGCTCCCCAGCAGAGACGTGTGCAGGTGGTGGGGCCTGCCCCTGCGTGTCTGGGCTCCCGCCGGCAGCCCCAGCTCCAGGGAAGCAGCCCCTGAGCCAAGACCTGTAGGGGGCGCGGGGCGCCCCCGCCTGGAAGCCTAGTGCACAGCAGGCGGGAAGCGAGCCTCCTCGGGAGAAGAGGAGGCAGCCCAGCTGCGTGCGTCTGCACTCACTCCTTGGGCGGAGCCCAGTGAGCCTCCAGTACGGCAGAGCTCCAGCTCTGCTCAGAGGCCCGATCTGGCAGAGTTGCTGGCGTGAGGCTGCTCTGCCCTGGGCGAGCCTTGCCCAGACTTGCCTCGCTGCTAGGCTTCCTGCCCGGGAAGGAGCAGGCTGCGCCAGACAGGCAGACGCTCCTGGCGCCTTCCTGGCCTCAGCTCCACTCCTGCCTTGCCTTTGCACCTAGTCCCCAGGCGTCCTTGCGGAGGGCTTAGGGGCCGGTGGGGTGCACGCTGCCAAGCCCTCCAGCCGTGAGAGCTCTGTCATAGGGAAGGGAATGGCAAGTGCAGGGCTCCTCCAGCGCTCGCTTGGCCGCCCAGACTCAGCACAGCACGGAGAGCACCAGGCTTCCCCAGGGCCCCCGGCTGTGGTCTGCAGCCCCACACACCCGGAGGCTGACTCCGTGAGCGCCCAGAAGGTGCCTGACAGACGTCATTTCCCTAGTGCTCTCCCCACCAGCAGAGACGTGGGCAGGTGGTTGGGGCCTGCGCCTGCGTGTCTGGGCTGCCGCCCACAGCCTCCGCTCAGGGGAAGCAGCCCCTGTGCCAAGACCTGCAGGAGGCGCGGGGCGTCCCTGCCTGGAAGCCAAGTGCACGGTCCGCTTGGAAGCGAGCCTCCTTGGGAAGAGTCGAGGGAGCCAAGCCGCGTGCAGCTGCAATCCCTGCTTGGGCCGAGCCGAGTGTGCCTCCAGGACGGCAGAGCTCCAGCTCTGCTCAGAGGCCGGATCTAGTCAAGTGCCTTGCGCGAGGCTGCTCTGCCCTGGGCGAGACTTGCCCAGGCTTGCCTCGCTGCTAGGCTTGCTGCCCGGGAAGGAGCAGGCTGTGCGATGCTGGGAGAGGCCCCTGGCGCCTTCCTGGCCTCAGCTCCACTCCTGCCTTGCCTTTGCATCTAGGCCCCGGGCGTCCTTGGGGAAGGCTTAGGAGCCGGTGGCTTGCACACTGCCAAGCCCTCCAGCAGTGAGGCCTCTCGTAGAGGGGAGGGGAGGGCAAGTGCAGGGCTCCACCAGCGGTTGCTTGGCCGCCCAGACTCAGCGCCGCACGGAGAGCACAAGGCTCCCAGGTCCCCTGGCTGTGGTCTGCAGCCCCACACTCCCGGAGGCTGACTCCGTGGGCGCCCAGAAGGTGCCTGACAGACGTCATGTCCCTAGCGCTCTGCTCCCCAGCAGAGACGTGTGCAGGTGGTGGGGCCTGCCCCTGCGTGTCTGGGCTCCCGCCGGCAGCCCCAGCTCCAGGGAAGCAGCCCCTGAGCCAAGACCTGTAGGGGGCGCGGGGCGCCCCCGCCTGGAAGCCTAGTGCACAGCATGCGGGAAGCGAGCCTCCTCGGGAGAAGAGGAGGCAGCCCAGCTGCGTGCGTCTGCACTCACTCCTTGGGCGGAGCCCAGTGAGCCTCCAGTACGGCAGAGCTCCAGCTCTGCTCAGAGGCCCGATCTGGCAGAGTTGCTGGCGTGAGGCTGCTCTGCCCTGGGCGAGCCTTGCTCAGACTTGCCTCGCTGCTAGGCTTCCTGCCCGGGAAGGAGCAGGCTGCGCCAGACAGGCAGACGCTCCTGGCGCCTTCCTGGCCTCAGCTCCACTCCTGCCTTGCCTTTGCACCTAGTCCCCAGGCGTCCTTGCGGAGGGCTTAGGGGCCGGTGGGGTGCACGCTGCCAAGCCCTCCAGCCGTGAGAGCTCTGTCATAGGGAAGGGAATGGCAAGTGCAGGGCTCCTCCAGCGCTCGCTTGGCCGCCCAGACTCAGCACAGCACGGAGAGCACCAGGCTTCCCCAGGGCCCCCGGCTGTGGTCTGCAGCCCCACACACCCGGAGGCTGACTCCGTGAGCGCCCAGAAGGTGCCTGACAGACGTCATTTCCCTAGTGCTCTCCCCACCAGCAGAGACGTGGGCAGGTGGTTGGGGCCTGCGCCTGCGTGTCTGGGCTGCCGCCCACAGCCTCCGCTCAGGGGAAGCAGCCCCTGTGCCAAGACCTGCAGGAGGCGCGGGGCGTCCCTGCCTGGAAGCCAAGTGCACGGTCCGCTTGGAAGCGAGCCTCCTTGGGAAGAGTCGAGGGAGCCAAGCCGCGTGCAGCTGCAATCCCTGCTTGGGCCGAGCCGAGTGTGCCTCCAGGACGGCAGAGCTCCAGCTCTGCTCAGAGGCCGGATCTAGTCAAGTGCCTTGCGCGAGGCTGCTCTGCCCTGGGCGAGACTTGCCCAGGCTTGCCTCGCTGCTAGGCTTGCTGCCCGGGAAGGAGCAGGCTGTGCGATGCTGGGAGAGGCCCCTGGCGCCTTCCTGGCCTCAGCTCCACTCCTGCCTTGCCTTTGCATCTAGGCCCCGGGCGTCCTTGGGGAAGGCTTAGGAGCCGGTGGCTTGCACACTGCCAAGCCCTCCAGCAGTGAGGCCTCTCGTAGAGGGGAGGGGAGGGCAAGTGCAGGGCTCCACCAGCGGTTGCTTGGCCGCCCAGACTCAGCGCCGCACGGAGAGCACAAGGCTCCCAGGTCCCCTGGCTGTGGTCTGCAGCCCCACACTCCCGGAGGCTGACTCCGTGGGCGCCCAGAAGGTGCCTGACAGACGTCATGTCCCTAGCGCTCTGCTCCCCAGCAGAGACGTGTGCAGGTGGTGGGGCCTGCCCCTGCGTGTCTGGGCTCCCGCCGGCAGCCCCAGCTCCAGGGAAGCAGCCCCTGAGCCAAGACCTGTAGGGGGCGCGGGGCGCCCCCGCCTGGAAGCCTAGTGCACAGCATGCGGGAAGCGAGCCTCCTCGGGAGAAGAGGAGGCAGCCCAGCTGCGTGCGTCTGCACTCACTCCTTGGGCGGAGCCCAGTGAGCCTCCAGTACGGCAGAGCTCCAGCTCTGCTCAGAGGCCCGATCTGGCAGAGTTGCTGGCGTGAGGCTGCTCTGCCCTGGGCGAGCCTTGCCCAGACTTGCCTCGCTGCTAGGCTTCCTGCCCGGGAAGGAGCAGGCTGCGCCAGACAGGCAGACGCTCCTGGCGCCTTCCTGGCCTCAGCTCCACTCCTGCCTTGCCTTTGCACCTAGTCCCCAGGCGTCCTTGCGGAGGGCTTAGGGGCCGGTGGGGTGCACGCTGCCAAGCCCTCCAGCCGTGAGAGCTCTGTCATAGGGAAGGGAATGGCAAGTGCAGGGCTCCTCCAGCGCTCGCTTGGCCGCCCAGACTCAGCACAGCACGGAGAGCACCAGGCTTCCCCAGGGCCCCCGGCTGTGGTCTGCAGCCCCACACACCCGGAGGCTGACTCCGTGAGCGCCCAGAAGGTGCCTGACAGACGTCATTTCCCTAGTGCTCTCCCCACCAGCAGAGACGTGGGCAGGTGGTTGGGGCCTGCGCCTGCGTGTCTGGGCTGCCGCCCACAGCCTCCGCTCAGGGGAAGCAGCCCCTGTGCCAAGACCTGCAGGAGGCGCGGGGCGTCCCTGCCTGGAAGCCAAGTGCACGGTCCGCTTGGAAGCGAGCCTCCTTGGGAAGAGTCGAGGGAGCCAAGCCGCGTGCAGCTGCAATCCCTGCTTGGGCCGAGCCGAGTGTGCCTCCAGGACGGCAGAGCTCCAGCTCTGCTCAGAGGCCAGATCTAGTCAAGTGCCTTGCGCGAGGCTGCTCTGCCCTGGGCGAGACTTGCCCAGGCTTGCCTCGCTGCTAGGCTTGCTGCCCGGGAAGGAGCAGGCTGTGTGATGCTGGGAGAGGCCCCTGGCGCCTTCCTGGCCTCAGCTCCACTCCTGCCTTGCCTTTGCATCTAGGCCCCGGGCGTCCTTGGGGAAGGCTTACGAGCCGGTGGCTTGCACACTGCCAAGCCCTCCAGCAGTGAGGCCTCTCGTAGAGGGGAGGGGAGGGCAAGTGCAGGGCTCCACCAGCGGTTGCTTGGCCGCCCAGACTCAGCGCCTCACGGAGAGCACAAGGCTCCCAGGTCCCCTGGCTGTGGTCTGCAGCCCCACACTCCCGGAGGCTGACTCCGTGGGCGCCCAGAAGGTGCCTGACAGACGTCATGTCCCTAGCGCTCTGCTCCCCAGCAGAGACGTGTGCAGGTGGTGGGGCCTGCCCCTGCGTGTCTGGGCTCCCGCCGGCAGCCCCAGCTCCAGGGAAGCAGCCCCTGAGCCAAGACCTGTAGGGGGCGCGGGGCGCCCCCGCCTGGAAGCCTAGTGCACAGCATGCGGGAAGCGAGCCTCCTCGGGAGAAGAGGAGGCAGCCCAGCTGCGTGCGTCTGCACTCACTCCTTGGGCGGAGCCCAGTGAGCCTCCAGTACGGCAGAGCTCCAGCTCTGCTCAGAGGCCCGATCTGGCAGAGTTGCTGGCGTGAGGCTGCTCTGCCCTGGGCGAGCCTTGCTCAGACTTGCCTCGCTGCTAGGCTTCCTGCCCGGGAAGGAGCAGGCTGCGCCAGACAGGCAGACGCTCCTGGCGCCTTCCTGGCCTCAGCTCCACTCCTGCCTTGCCTTTGCACCTAGTCCCCAGGCGTCCTTGCGGAGGGCTTAGGGGCCGGTGGGGTGCACGCTGCCAAGCCCTCCAGCCGTGAGAGCTCTGTCATAGGGAAGGGAATGGCAAGTGCAGGGCTCCTCCAGCGCTCGCTTGGCCGCCCAGACTCAGCACAGCACGGAGAGCACCAGGCTTCCCCAGGGCCCCCGGCTGTGGTCTGCAGCCCCACACACCCGGAGGCTGACTCCGTGAGCGCCCAGAAGGTGCCTGACAGACGTCATTTCCCTAGTGCTCTCCCCACCAGCAGAGACGTGGGCAGGTGGTTGGGGCCTGCGCCTGCGTGTCTGGGCTGCCGCCCACAGCCTCCGCTCAGGGGAAGCAGCCCCTGTGCCAAGACCTGCAGGAGGCGCGGGGCGTCCCTGCCTGGAAGCCAAGTGCACGGTCCGCTTGGAAGCGAGCCTCCTTGGGAAGAGTCGAGGGAGCCAAGCCGCGTGCAGCTGCAATCCCTGCTTGGGCCGAGCCGAGTGTGCCTCCAGGACGGCAGAGCTCCAGCTCTGCTCAGAGGCCGGATCTAGTCAAGTGCCTTGCGCGAGGCTGCTCTGCCCTGGGCGAGACTTGCCCAGGCTTGCCTCGCTGCTAGGCTTGCTGCCCGGGAAGGAGCAGGCTGTGCGATGCTGGGAGAGGCCCCTGGCGCCTTCCTGGCCTCAGCTCCACTCCTGCCTTGCCTTTGCATCTAGGCCCCGGGCGTCCTTGGGGAAGGCTTAGGAGCCGGTGGCTTGCACACTGCCAAGCCCTCCAGCAGTGAGGCCTCTCGTAGAGGGGAGGGGAGGGCAAGTGCAGGGCTCCACCAGCGGTTGCTTGGCCGCCCAGACTCAGCGCCGCACGGAGAGCACAAGGCTCCCAGGTCCCCTGGCTGTGGTCTGCAGCCCCACACTCCCGGAGGCTGACTCCGTGGGCGCCCAGAAGGTGCCTGACAGACGTCATGTCCCTAGCGCTCTGCTCCCCAGCAGAGACGTGTGCAGGTGGTGGGGCCTGCCCCTGCGTGTCTGGGCTCCCGCCGGCAGCCCCAGCTCCAGGGAAGCAGCCCCTGAGCCAAGACCTGTAGGGGGCGCGGGGCGCCCCCGCCTGGAAGCCTAGTGCACAGCATGCGGGAAGCGAGCCTCCTCGGGAGAAGAGGAGGCAGCCCAGCTGCGTGCGTCTGCACTCACTCCTTGGGCGGAGCCCAGTGAGCCTCCAGTACGGCAGAGCTCCAGCTCTGCTCAGAGGCCCGATCTGGCAGAGTTGCTGGCGTGAGGCTGCTCTGCCCTGGGCGAGCCTTGCCCAGACTTGCCTCGCTGCTAGGCTTCCTGCCCGGGAAGGAGCAGGCTGCGCCAGACAGGCAGACGCTCCTGGCGCCTTCCTGGCCTCAGCTCCACTCCTGCCTTGCCTTTGCACCTAGTCCCCAGGCGTCCTTGCGGAGGGCTTAGGGGCCGGTGGGGTGCACGCTGCCAAGCCCTCCAGCCGTGAGAGCTCTGTCATAGGGAAGGGAATGGCAAGTGCAGGGCTCCTCCAGCGCTCGCTTGGCCGCCCAGACTCAGCACAGCACGGAGAGCACCAGGCTTCCCCAGGGCCCCCGGCTGTGGTCTGCAGCCCCACACACCCGGAGGCTGACTCCGTGAGCGCCCAGAAGGTGCCTGACAGACGTCATTTCCCTAGTGCTCTCCCCACCAGCAGAGACGTGGGCAGGTGGTTGGGGCCTGCGCCTGCGTGTCTGGGCTGCCGCCCACAGCCTCCGCTCAGGGGAAGCAGCCCCTGTGCCAAGACCTGCAGGAGGCGCGGGGCGTCCCTGCCTGGAAGCCAAGTGCACGGTCCGCTTGGAAGCGAGCCTCCTTGGGAAGAGTCGAGGGAGCCAAGCCGCGTGCAGCTGCAATCCCTGCTTGGGCCGAGCCGAGTGTGCCTCCAGGACGGCAGAGCTCCAGCTCTGCTCAGAGGCCAGATCTAGTCAAGTGCCTTGCGCGAGGCTGCTCTGCCCTGGGCGAGACTTGCCCAGGCTTGCCTCGCTGCTAGGCTTGCTGCCCGGGAAGGAGCAGGCTGTGTGATGCTGGGAGAGGCCCCTGGCGCCTTCCTGGCCTCAGCTCCACTCCTGCCTTGCCTTTGCATCTAGGCCCCGGGCGTCCTTTGGGAAGGCTTACGAGCCGGTGGCTTGCACACTGCCAAGCCCTCCAGCAGTGAGGCCTCTCGTAGAGGGGAGGGGAGGGCAAGTGCAGGGCTCCACCAGCGGTTGCTTGGCCGCCCAGACTCAGCGCCTCACGGAGAGCACAAGGCTCCCAGGTCCCCTGGCTGTGGTCTGCAGCCCCACACTCCCGGAGGCTGACTCCGTGGGCGCCCAGAAGGTGCCTGACAGACGTCATGTCCCTAGCGCTCTGCTCCCCAGCAGAGACGTGTGCAGGTGGTGGGGCCTGCCCCTGCGTGTCTGGGCTCCCGCCGGCAGCCCCAGCTCCAGGGAAGCAGCCCCTGAGCCAAGACCTGTAGGGGGCGCGGGGCGCCCCCGCCTGGAAGCCTAGTGCACAGCATGCGGGAAGCGAGCCTCCTCGGGAGAAGAGGAGGCAGCCCAGCTGCGTGCGTCTGCACTCACTCCTTGGGCGGAGCCCAGTGAGCCTCCAGTACGGCAGAGCTCCAGCTCTGCTCAGAGGCCCGATCTGGCAGAGTTGCTGGCGTGAGGCTGCTCTGCCCTGGGCGAGCCTTGCCCAGACTTGCCTCGCTGCTGGGCTTCCTGCCCGGGAAGGAGCAGGCTGCGCCAGACAGGCAGACGCTCCTGGCGCCTTCCTGGCCTCAGCTCCACTCCTGCCTTGCCTTTGCACCTAGTCCCCAGGCGTCCTTGCGGAGGGCTTAGGGGCCGGTGGGGTGCCCGCTGCCAAGCCCTCCAGCCGTGAGAGCTCTGTCATAGCGAAGGGAATGGCAAGTGCAGGGCTCCTCCAGCGGTCGCTTGGCCGCCCAGACTCAGCACAGCACGGAGAGCACCAGGCTTCCCAGGGCCCCCGGCTGTGGTCTGCAGCCCCACACACCCGGAGGCTGACTCCGTGAGCGCCCAGAAGGTGCCTGACAGACGTCATTTCCCTAGTGCTCTCCCAACCAGCAGAGACGTGTGCAGGTGGTTGGGGCCTGCCCCTGCGTGTCTGTGCTGCCGCCCACAGCCTCCGCTCAGGGGAAGCAGCCCCTGTGCCAAGACCTGCAGGAGGCGCGGGGCGTCCCTGCCTGGAAGCCAAGTGCACAGTCCGCTTGGAAGCGAGCCTCCTTGGGAAGAGTCGAGGGAGCCAAGCCGCGTGCAGCTGCAATCCCTGCTTGGGCCGAGCCGAGTGTGCCTCCAGGACGGCAGAGCTCCAGCTCTGCTCAGAGGCCGGATCTAGTCAAGTGCCTTGCGCGAGGCTGCTCTGCCCTGGGCGAGACTTGCCCAGGCTTGCCTCGCTGCTAGGCTTGCTGCCCAGGAAGGAGCAGGCTGTGCGATGCTGGGAGAGGCCACTGGCGCCTTCCTGGCCTCAGCTCCACTCCTGCCTTGCCTTTGCATCTAGGCCCCGGGCGTCCTTGGGGAAGGCTTAGGAGCCGGTGGCTTGCACACTGCCAAGCCCTCCAGCAGTGAGGCCTCTCGTAGAGGGGAGGGGAGGGCAAGTGCAGGGCTCCACCAGCGGTTGCTTGGCCGCCCAGACTCAGCGCCGCACGGAGAGCACAAGGCTCCCAGGTCCCCTGGCTGTGGTCTGCAGCCCCACACTCCCGGAGGCTGACTCCGTGGGCGCCCAGAAGGTGCCTGACAGACGTCATGTCCCTAGCGCTCTGCTCCCCAGCAGAGACGTGTGCAGGTGGTGGGGCCTGCCCCTGCGTGTCTGGGCTCCCGCCGGCAGCCCCAGCTCCAGGGAAGCAGCCCCTGAGGCAAGACCTGTAGGAGGCGCGTGGCGCCCCCGCCTGGAAGCCTGGTACACAGCACGCGGGAAGCGAGCCTCCTCGGGAGAAGAGGAGGCAGCCCAGCTGCGTGCGTCTGCAATCACTCCTTGGGCGGAGCCCAGTGAGCCTCCAGTACGGCAGAGCTCCAGCTCTGCTCAGAGGCCCGATCTGGCAGAGTTGCTGGCGTGAGGCTGCTCTGCCCTGGGCGAGCCTTGCCCAGACTTGCCTCGCTGCTGGGCTTCCTGCCCGGGAAGGAGCAGGCTGCGCCAGACAGGCAGACGCTCCTGGCGCCTTCCTGGCCTCAGCTCCACTCCTGCCTTGCCTTTGCACCTAGTCCCCAGGCGTCCTTGCGGAGGGCTTAGGGGCCGGTGGGGTGCCCGCTGCCAAGCCCTCCAGCCGTGAGAGCTCTGTCATAGCGAAGGGAATGGCAAGTGCAGGGCTCCTCCAGCGCTCGCTTGGCCGCCCAGACTCAGCACAGCACGGAGAGCACCAGGCTTCCCAGGGCCCCTGGCTGTGGTCTGCAGCCCCACACACCCGGAGGCTGACTCCGTGAGCGCCCAGAAGGTGCCTGACAGACGTCATTTCCCTAGTGCTCTCCCAACCAGCAGAGACGTGTGCAGGTGGTTGGGGCCTGCCCCTGCGTGTCTGTGCTGCCGCCCACAGCCTCCGCTCAGGGGAAGCAGCCCCTGTGCCAAGACCTGCAGGAGGCGCGGGGCGTCCCTGCCTGGAAGCCAAGTGCACAGTCCGCTTGGAAGCGAGCCTCCTTGGGAAGAGTCGAGGGAGCCAAGCCGCGTGCAGCTGCAATCCCTGCTTGGGCCGAGCCGAGTGTGCCTCCAGGACGGCAGAGCTCCAGCTCTGCTCAGAGGCCGGATCTAGTCAAGTGCCTTGCGCGAGGCTGCTCTGCCCTGGGCGAGACTTGCCCAGGCTTGCCTCGCTGCTAGGCTTGCTGCCCAGGAAGGAGCAGGCTGTGCGATGCTGGGAGAGGCCACTGGCGCCTTCCTGGCCTCAGCTCCACTCCTGCCTTGCCTTTGCATCTAGGCCCCGGGCGTCCTTGGGGAAGGCTTAGGAGCCGGTGGCTTGCACACTGCCAAGCCCTCCAGCAGTGAGGCCTCTCGTAGAGGGGAGGGGAGGGCAAGTGCAGGGCTCCACCAGCGGTTGCTTGGCCGCCCAGACTCAGCGCCGCACGGAGAGCACAAGGCTCCCAGGTCCCCTGGCTGTGGTCTGCAGCCCCACACTCCCGGAGGCTGACTCCGTGGGCGCCCAGAAGGTGCCTGACAGACGTCATGTCCCTAGCGCTCTGCTCCCCAGCAGAGACGTGTGCAGGTGGTGGGGCCTGCCCCTGCGTGTCTGGGCTCCCGCCGGCAGCCCCAGCTCCAGGGAAGCAGCCCCTGAGCCAAGACCTGTAGGAGGCGCGGGGCGCCCCCGCCTGGAAGCCTAGTGCACAGCACGCGGGAAGCGAGCCTCCTCGGGAGAAGAGGAGGCAGCCCAGCTGCGTGCGTCTGCAATCACTCCTTGGGCGGAGCCCAGTGAGCCTCCAGTACGGCAGAGCTCCAGCTCTGCTCAGAGGCCCGATCTGGCAGAGTTGCTGGCGTGAGGCTGCTCTGCCCTGGGCGAGCCTTGCCCAGACTTGCCTCGCTGCTGGGCTTCCTGCCCGGGAAGGAGCAGGCTGCGCCAGACAGGCAGACGCTCCTGGCGCCTTCCTGGCCTCAGCTCCACTCCTGCCTTGCCTTTGCACCTAGTCCCCAGGCGTCCTTGCGGAGGGCTTAGGGGCCGGTGGGGTGCCCGCTGCCAAGCCCTCCAGCCGTGAGAGCTCTGTCATAGCGAAGGGAATGGCAAGTGCAGGGCTCCTCCAGCGCTCGCTTGGCCGCCCAGACTCAGCACAGCACGGAGAGCACCAGGCTTCCCAGGGCCCCTGGCTGTGGTCTGCAGCCCCACACACCCGGAGGCTGACTCCGTGAGCGCCCAGAAGGTGCCTGACAGACGTCATTTCCCTAGTGCTCTCCCAACCAGCAGAGACGTGGGCAGGTGGTTGGGGCCTGCCCCTGCGTGTCTGGGCTGCCGCCCACAGCCTCCGCTCAGGGGAAGCAGCCCCTGTGCCAAGACCTGCAGGAGGCGCGGGGCGTCCCTGCCTGGAAGCCAAGTGCACAGTCCGCTTGGAAGCGAGCCTCCTTGGGAAGAGTCGAGGGAGCCAAGCCGCGTGCAGCTGCAATCCCTGCTTGGGCCAAGCCGAGTGTGCCTCCAGGACGGCAGAGCTCCAGCTCTGCTCAGAGGCCGGATCTAGTCAAGTGCCTTGCGCGAGGCTGCTCTGCCCTGGGCGAGACTTGCCCAGGCTTGCCTCGCTGCTAGGCTTGCTGCCCAGGAAGGAGCAGGCTGTGCGATGCTGGGAGAGGCCACTGGCGCCTTCCTGGCCTCAGCTCCACTCCTGCCTTGCCTTTGCATCTAGGCCCCGGGCGTCCTTGGGGAAGGCTTAGGAGCCGGTGGCTTGCACACTGCCAAGCCCTCCAGCAGTGAGGCCTCTCGTCGAGGGGAGGGGAGGGCAAGTGCAGGGCTCCACCAGCGGTTGCTTGGCCGCCCAGACTCAGCGCCGCACGGAGAGCACAAGGCTCCCAGGTCCCCTGGCTGTGGTCTGCAGCCCCACACTCCCGGAGGCTGACTCCGTGGGCGCCCAGAAGGTGCCTGACAGACGTCATGTCCCTAGCGCTCTGCTCCCCAGCAGAGACGTGTGCAGGTGGTGGGGCCTGCCCCTGCGTGTCTGGGCTCCCGCCGGCAGCCCCAGCTCCAGGGAAGCAGCCCCTGAGCCAAGACCTGTAGGAGGCGCGGGGCGCCCCCGCCTGGAAGCCTGGTACACAGCACGCGGGAAGCGAGCCTCCTCGGGAGAAGAGGAGGCAGCCCAGCTGCGTGCGTCTGCACTCACTCCTTGGGCGGAGCCCAGTGAGCCTCCAGTACGGCAGAGCTCCAGCTCTGCTCAGAGGCCCGATCTGGCAGAGTTGCTGGCGTGAGGCTGCTCTGCCCTGGGCGAGCCTTGCCCAGACTTGCCTCGCTGCTGGGCTTCCTGCCCGGGAAGGAGCAGGCTGCGCCAGACAGGCAGACGCTCCTGGCGCCTTCCTGGCCTCAGCTCCACTCCTGCCTTGCCTTTGCACCTAGTCCCCAGGCGTCCTTGCGGAGGGCTTAGGGGCCGGTGGGGTGCCCGCTGCCAAGCCCTCCAGCCGTGAGAGCTCTGTCATAGCGAAGGGAATGGCAAGTGCAGGGCTCCTCCAGCGCTCGCTTGGCCGCCCAGACTCAGCACAGCACGGAGAGCACCAGGCTTCCCAGGGCCCCTGGCTGTGGTCTGCAGCCCCACACACCCGGAGGCTGACTCCGTGAGCGCCCAGAAGGTGCCTGACAGACGTCATTTCCCTAGTGCTCTCCCAACCAGCAGAGACGTGTGCAGGTGGTTGGGGCCTGCCCCTGCGTGTCTGTGCTGCCGCCCACAGCCTCCGCTCAGGGGAAGCAGCCCCTGTGCCAAGACCTGCAGGAGGCGCGGGGCGTCCCTGCCTGGAAGCCAAGTGCACAGTCCGCTTGGAAGCGAGCCTCCTTGGGAAGAGTCGAGGGAGCCAAGCCGCGTGCAGCTGCAATCCCTGCTTGGGCCGAGCCGAGTGTGCCTCCAGGACGGCAGAGCTCCAGCTCTGCTCAGAGGCCGGATCTAGTCAAGTGCCTTGCGCGAGGCTGCTCTGCCCTGGGCGAGACTTGCCCAGGCTTGCCTCGCTGCTAGGCTTGCTGCCCAGGAAGGAGCAGGCTGTGCGATGCTGGGAGAGGCCACTGGCGCCTTCCTGGCCTCAGCTCCACTCCTGCCTTGCCTTTGCATCTAGGCCCCGGGCGTCCTTGGGGAAGGCTTAGGAGCCGGTGGCTTGCACACTGCCAAGCCCTCCAGCAGTGAGGCCTCTCGTAGAGGGGAGGGGAGGGCAAGTGCAGGGCTCCACCAGCGGTTGCTTGGCCGCCCAGACTCAGCGCCGCACGGAGAGCACAAGGCTCCCAGGTCCCCTGGCTGTGGTCTGCAGCCCCACACTCCCGGAGGCTGACTCCGTGGGCGCCCAGAAGATGCCTGACAGACGTCATGTCCCTAGCGCTCTGCTCCCCAGCAGAGACGTGTGCAGGTGGTGGGGCCTGCCCCTGCGTGTCTGGGCTCCCGCCGGCAGCCCCAGCTCCAGGGAAGCAGCCCCTGAGCCAAGACCTGTAGGAGGCGCGGGGCGCCCCCGCCTGGAAGCCTAGTGCACAGCACGCGGGAAGCGAGCCTCCTCGGGAGAAGAGGAGGCAGCCCAGCTGCGTGCGTCTGCAATCACTCCTTGGGCGGAGCCCAGTGAGCCTCCAGTACGGCAGAGCTCGAGCTCTGCTCAGAGGCCCGATCTGGCAGAGTTGCTGGCGTGAGGCTGCTCTGCCCTGGGCGAGCCTTGCCCAGACTTGCCTCGCTGCTAGGCTTCCTGCCCGGGAAGGAGCAGGCTGCGCCAGACAGGCAGACGCTCCTGGCGCCTTCCTGGCCTCAGCTCCACTCCTGCCTTGCCTTTGCACCTAGTCCCCAGGCGTCCTTGCGGAGGGCTTAGGGGCCGGTGGGGTGCCCGCTGCCAAGCCCTCCAGCCGTGAGAGCTCTGTCATAGCGAAGGGAATGGCAAGTGCAGGGCTCCTCCAGCGCTCGCTTGGCCGCCCAGACTCAGCACAGCACGGAGGGCACCAGGCTTCCCAGGGCCCCTGGCTGTGGTCTGCATCCCCACACACCCGGAGGCTGACTCCGTGAGCGCCCAGAAGGTGCCTGACAGACGTCATTTCCCTAGTGCTCTCCCAACCAGCAGAGACGTGTGCAGGTGGTTGGGGCCTGCCCCTGCGTGTCTGGGCTGCCGCCCACAGCCTCCGCTCAGGGGAAGCAGCCCCTCTGCCAAGACCTGCAGGAGGCGCGGGGCGTCCCTGCCTGGAAGCCAAGTGCACAGTCCGCTTGGAAGCGAGCCTCCTTGGGAAGAGTCGAGGGAGCCAAGCCGCGTGCAGCTGCAATCCCTGCTTGGGCCGAGCCGAGTGTGCCTCCAGGACGGCAGAGCTCCAGCTCTGCTCAGAGGCCGGATCTAGTCAAGTGCCTTGCGCGAGGCTGCTCTGCCCTGGGCGAGACTTGCCCAGGCTTGCCTCGCTGCTAGGCTTGCTGCCCAGGAAGGAGCAGGCTGTGCGATGCTGGGAGAGGCCACTGGCGCCTTCCTGGCCTCAGCTCCACTCCTGCCTTGCCTTTGCATCTAGGCCCCGGGCGTCCTTGGGGAAGGCTTAGGAGCCGGTGGCTTGCACACTGCCAAGCCCTCCAGCAGTGAGGCCTCTCGTAGAGGGGAGGGGAGGGCAAGTGCAGGGCTCCACCAGCGGTTGCTTGGCCGCCCAGACTCAGCGCCGCACGGAGAGCACAAGGCTCCCAGGTCCCCTGGCTGTGGTCTGCAGCCCCACACTCCCGGAGGCTGACTCCGTGGGCGCCCAGAAGGTGCCTGACAGACGTCCTGTCCCTAGCGCTCTGCTCCCCAGCAGAGACGTGTGCAGGTGGTGGGGCCTGCCCCTGCGTGTCTGGGCTCCCGCCGGCAGCCCCAGCTCCAGGGAAGCAGCCCCTGAGGCAAGACCTGTAGGAGGCGCGTGGCGCCCCCGCCTGGAAGCCTGGTACACAGCACGCGGGAAGCGAGCCTCCTCGGGAGAAGAGGAGGCAGCCCAGCTGCTTGCGTCTGCAATCACTCCTTGGGCGGAGCCCAGTGAGCCTCCAGTACGGCAGAGCTCCAGCTCTGCTCAGAGGCCCGATCTGGCAGAGTTGCTGGCGTGAGGCTGCTCTGCCCTGGGCGAGCCTTGCCCAGACTTGCCTCGCTGCTGGGCTTCCTGCCCGGGAAGGAGCAGGCTGCGCCAGACAGGCAGACGCTCCTGGCGCCTTCCTGGCCTCAGCTCCACTCCTGCCTTGCCTTTGCACCTAGTCCCCAGGCGTCCTTGCGGAGGGCTTAGGGGCCGGTGGGGTGCCCGCTGCCAAGCCCTCCAGCCGTGAGAGCTCTGTCATAGCGAAGGGAATGGCAAGTGCAGGGCTCCTCCAGCGCTCGCTTGGCCGCCCAGACTCAGCACAGCACGGAGAGCACCAGGCTTCCCAGGGCCCCTGGCTGTGGTCTGCAGCCCCACACACCCGGAGGCTGACTCCGTGAGCGCCCAGAAGGTGCCTGACAGACGTCATTTCCCTAGTGCTCTCCCAACCAGCAGAGACGTGTGCAGGTGGTTGGGGCCTGCCCCTGCGTGTCTGTGCTGCCGCCCACAGCCTCCGCTCAGGGGAAGCAGCCCCTGTGCCAAGACCTGCAGGAGGCGCGGGGCGTCCCTGCCTGGAAGCCAAGTGCACAGTCCGCTTGGAAGCGAGCCTCCTTGGGAAGAGTCGAGGGAGCCAAGCCGCGTGCAGCTGCAATCCCTGCTTGGGCCGAGCCGAGTGTGCCTCCAGGACGGCAGAGCTCCAGCTCTGCTCAGAGGCCGGATCTAGTCAAGTGCCTTGCGCGAGGCTGCTCTGCCCTGGGCGAGACTTGCCCAGGCTTGCCTCGCTGCTAGGCTTGCTGCCCAGGAAGGAGCAGGCTGTGCGATGCTGGGAGAGGCCACTGGCGCCTTCCTGGCCTCAGCTCCACTCCTGCCTTGCCTTTGCATCTAGGCCCCGGGCGTCCTTGGGGAAGGCTTAGGAGCCGGTGGCTTGCACACTGCCAAGCCCTCCAGCAGTGAGGCCTCTCGTCGAGGGGAGGGGAGGGCAAGTGCAGGGCTCCACCAGCGGTTGCTTGGCCGCCCAGACTCAGCGCCGCACGGAGAGCACAAGGCTCCCAGGTCCCCTGGCTGTGGTCTGCAGCCCCACACTCCCGGAGGCTGACTCCGTGGGCGCCCAGAAGGTGCCTGACAGACGTCATGTCCCTAGCGCTCTGCTCCCCAGCAGAGACGTGTGCAGGTGGTGGGGCCTGCCCCTGCGTGTCTGGGCTCCCGCCGGCAGCCCCAGCTCCAGGGAAGCAGCCCCTGAGCCAAGACCTGTAGGAGGCGCGGGGCGCCCCCGCCTGGAAGCCTAGTGCACAGCACGCGGGAAGCGAGCCTCCTCGGGAGAAGAGGAGGCAGCCCAGCTGCGTGCGTCTGCAATCACTCCTTGGGCGGAGCCCAGTGAGCCTCCAGTACGGCAGAGCTCCAGCTCTGCTCAGAGGCCCGATCTGGCAGAGTTGCTGGCGTGAGGCTGCTCTGCCCTGGGCGAGCCTTGCCCAGACTTGCCTCGCTGCTGGGCTTCCTGCCCGGGAAGGAGCAGGCTGCGCCAGACAGGCAGACGCTCCTGGCGCCTTCCTGGCCTCAGCTCCACTCCTGCCTTGCCTTTGCACCTAGTCCCCAGGCGTCCTTGCGGAGGGCTTAGGGGCCGGTGGGGTGCCCGCTGCCAAGCCCTCCAGCCGTGAGAGCTCTGTCATAGCGAAGGGAATGGCAAGTGCAGGGCTCCTCCAGCGCTCGCTTGGCCGCCCAGACTCAGCACAGCACGGAGAGCACCAGGCTTCCCAGGGCCCCTGGCTGTGGTCTGCAGCCCCACACACCCGGAGGCTGACTCCGTGAGCGCCCAGAAGGTGCCTGACAGACGTCATTTCCCTAGTGCTCTCCCAACCAGCAGAGACGTGGGCAGGTGGTTGGGGCCTGCCCCTGCGTGTCTGGGCTGCCGCCCACAGCCTCCGCTCAGGGGAAGCAGCCCCTGTGCCAAGACCTGCAGGAGGCGCGGGGCGTCCCTGCCTAGAAGCCAAGTGCACAGTCCGCTTGGAAGCGAGCCTCCTTGGGAAGAGTCGAGGGAGCCAAGCCGCGTGCAGCTGCAATCCCTGCTTGGGCCAAGCCGAGTGTGCCTCCAGGACGGCAGAGCTCCAGCTCTGCTCAGAGGCCGGATCTAGTCAAGTGCCTTGCGCGAGGCTGCTCTGCCCTGGGCGAGACTTGCCCAGGCTTGCCTCGCTGCTAGGCTTGCTGCCCAGGAAGGAGCAGGCTGTGCGATGCTGGGAGAGGCCACTGGCGCCTTCCTGGCCTCAGCTCCACTCCTGCCTTGCCTTTGCATCTAGGCCCCGGGCGTCCTTGGGGAAGGCTTAGGAGCCGGTGGCTTGCACACTGCCAAGCCCTCCAGCAGTGAGGCCTCTCGTCGAGGGGAGGGGAGGGCAAGTGCAGGGCTCCACCAGCGGTTGCTTGGCCGCCCAGACTCAGCGCCGCACGGAGAGCACAAGGCTCCCAGGTCCCCTGGCTGTGGTCTGCAGCCCCACACTCCCGGAGGCTGACTCCGTGGGCGCCCAGAAGGTGCCTGACAGACGTCATGTCCCTAGCGCTCTGCTCCCCAGCAGAGACGTGTGCAGGTGGTGGGGCCTGCCCCTGCGTGTCTGGGCTCCCGCCGGCAGCCCCAGCTCCAGGGAAGCAGCCCCTGAGCCAAGACCTGTAGGAGGCGCGGGGCGCCCCCGCCTGGAAGCCTGGTACACAGCACGCGGGAAGCGAGCCTCCTCGGGAGAAGAGGAGGCAGCCCAGCTGCGTGCGTCTGCACTCACTCCTTGGGCGGAGCCCAGTGAGCCTCCAGTACGGCAGAGCTCCAGCTCTGCTCAGAGGCCCGATCTGGCAGAGTTGCTGGCGTGAGGCTGCTCTGCCCTGGGCGAGCCTTGCCCAGACTTGCCTCGCTGCTGGGCTTCCTGCCCGGGAAGGAGCAGGCTGCGCCAGACAGGCAGACGCTCCTGGCGCCTTCCTGGCCTCAGCTCCACTCCTGCCTTGCCTTTGCACCTAGTCCCCAGGCGTCCTTGCGGAGGGCTTAGGGGCCGGTGGGGTGCCCGCTGCCAAGCCCTCCAGCCGTGAGAGCTCTGTCATAGCGAAGGGAATGGCAAGTGCAGGGCTCCTCCAGCGCTCGCTTGGCCGCCCAGACTCAGCACAGCACGGAGAGCACCAGGCTTCCCAGGGCCCCTGGCTGTGGTCTGCAGCCCCACACACCCGGAGGCTGACTCCGTGAGCGCCCAGAAGGTGCCTGACAGACGTCATTTCCCTAGTGCTCTCCCAACCAGCAGAGACGTGTGCAGGTGGTTGGGGCCTGCCCCTGCGTGTCTGTGCTGCCGCCCACAGCCTCCGCTCAGGGGAAGCAGCCCCTGTGCCAAGACCTGCAGGAGGCGCGGGGCGTCCCTGCCTGGAAGCCAAGTGCACAGTCCGCTTGGAAGCGAGCCTCCTTGGGAAGAGTCGAGGGAGCCAAGCCGCGTGCAGCTGCAATCCCTGCTTGGGCCGAGCCGAGTGTGCCTCCAGGACGGCAGAGCTCCAGCTCTGCTCAGAGGCCGGATCTAGTCAAGTGCCTTGCGCGAGGCTGCTCTGCCCTGGGCGAGACTTGCCCAGGCTTGCCTCGCTGCTAGGCTTGCTGCCCAGGAAGGAGCAGGCTGTGCGATGCTGGGAGAGGCCACTGGCGCCTTCCTGGCCTCAGCTCCACTCCTGCCTTGCCTTTGCATCTAGGCCCCGGGCGTCCTTGGGGAAGGCTTAGGAGCCGGTGGCTTGCACACTGCCAAGCCCTCCAGCAGTGAGGCCTCTCGTAGAGGGGAGGGGAGGGCAAGTGCAGGGCTCCACCAGCGGTTGCTTGGCCGCCCAGACTCAGCGCCGCACGGAGAGCACAAGGCTCCCAGGTCCCCTGGCTGTGGTCTGCAGCCCCACACTCCCGGAGGCTGACTCCGTGGGCGCCCAGAAGATGCCTGACAGACGTCATGTCCCTAGCGCTCTGCTCCCCAGCAGAGACGTGTGCAGGTGGTGGGGCCTGCCCCTGCGTGTCTGGGCTCCCGCCGGCAGCCCCAGCTCCAGGGAAGCAGCCCCTGAGCCAAGACCTGTAGGAGGCGCGGGGCGCCCCCGCCTGGAAGCCTAGTGCACAGCACGCGGGAAGCGAGCCTCCTCGGGAGAAGAGGAGGCAGCCCAGCTGCGTGCGTCTGCAATCACTCCTTGGGCGGAGCCCAGTGAGCCTCCAGTACGGCAGAGCTCGAGCTCTGCTCAGAGGCCCGATCTGGCAGAGTTGCTGGCGTGAGGCTGCTCTGCCCTGGGCGAGCCTTGCCCAGACTTGCCTCGCTGCTAGGCTTCCTGCCCGGGAAGGAGCAGGCTGCGCCAGACGGGCAGACGCTCCTGGCGCCTTCCTGGCCTCAGCTCCACTCCTGCCTTGCCTTTGCACCTAGTCCCCAGGCGTCCTTGCGGAGGGCTTAGGGGCCGGTGGGGTGCCCGCTGCCAAGCCCTCCAGCCGTGAGAGCTCTGTCATAGCGAAGGGAATGGCAAGTGCAGGGCTCCTCCAGCGCTCGCTTGGCCGCCCAGACTCAGCACAGCACGGAGGGCACCAGGCTTCCCAGGGCCCCTGGCTGTGGTCTGCATCCCCACACACCCGGAGGCTGACTCCGTGAGCGCCCAGAAGGTGCCTGACAGACGTCATTTCCCTAGTGCTCTCCCAACCAGCAGAGACGTGTGCAGGTGGTTGGGGCCTGCCCCTGCGTGTCTGGGCTGCCGCCCACAGCCTCCGCTCAGGGGAAGCAGCCCCTGTGCCAAGACCTGCAGGAGGCGCGGGGCGTCCCTGCCTGGAAGCCAAGTGCACAGTCCGCTTGGAAGCGAGCCTCCTTGGGAAGAGTCGAGGGAGCCAAGCCGCGTGCAGCTGCAATCCCTGCTTGGGCCGAGCCGAGTGTGCCTCCAGGACGGCAGAGCTCCAGCTCTGCTCAGAGGCCGGATCTAGTCAAGTGCCTTGCGCGAGGCTGCTCTGCCCTGGGCGAGACTTGCCCAGGCTTGCCTCGCTGCTAGGCTTGCTGCCCAGGAAGGAGCAGGCTGTGCGATGCTGGGAGAGGCCACTGGCGCCTTCCTGGCCTCAGCTCCACTCCTGCCTTGCCTTTGCATCTAGGCCCCGGGCGTCCTTGGGGAAGGCTTAGGAGCCGGTGGCTTGCACACTGCCAAGCCCTCCAGCAGTGAGGCCTCTCGTCGAGGGGAGGGGAGGGCAAGTGCAGGGCTCCACCAGCGGTTGCTTGGCCGCCCAGACTCAGCGCCGCACGGAGAGCACAAGGCTCCCAGGTCCCCTGGCTGTGGTCTGCAGCCCCACACTCCCGGAGGCTGACTCCGTGGGCGCCCAGAAGGTGCCTGACAGACGTCATGTCCCTAGCGCTCTGCTCCCCAGCAGAGACGTGTGCAGGTGGTGGGGCCTGCCCCTGCGTGTCTGGGCTCCCGCCGGCAGCCCCAGCTCCAGGGAAGCAGCCCCTGAGGCAAGACCTGTAGGAGGCGCGTGGCGCCCCCGCCTGGAAGCCTGGTACACAGCACGCGGGAAGCGAGCCTCCTCGGGAGAAGAGGAGGCAGCCCAGCTGCGTGCGTCTGCAATCACTCCTTGGGCGGAGCCCAGTGAGCCTCCAGTACGGCAGAGCTCCAGCTCTGCTCAGAGGCCCGATCTGGCAGAGTTGCTGGCGTGAGGCTGCTCTGCCCTGGGCGAGCCTTGCCCAGACTTGCCTCGCTGCTGGGCTTCCTGCCCGGGAAGGAGCAGGCTGCGCCAGACAGGCAGACGCTCCTGGCGCCTTCCTGGCCTCAGCTCCACTCCTGCCTTGCCTTTGCACCTAGTCCCCAGGCGTCCTTGCGGAGGGCTTAGGGGCCGGTGGGGTGCCCGCTGCCAAGCCCTCCAGCCGTGAGAGCTCTGTCATAGCGAAGGGAATGGCAAGTGCAGGGCTCCTCCAGCGCTCGCTTGGCCGCCCAGACTCAGCACAGCACGGAGAGCACCAGGCTTCCCAGGGCCCCTGGCTGTGGTCTGCAGCCCCACACACCCGGAGGCTGACTCCGTGAGCGCCCAGAAGGTGCCTGACAGACGTCATTTCCCTAGTGCTCTCCCAACCAGCAGAGACGTGTGCAGGTGGTTGGGGCCTGCCCCTGCGTGTCTGTGCTGCCGCCCACAGCCTCCGCTCAGGGGAAGCAGCCCCTGTGCCAAGACCTGCAGGAGGCGCGGGGCGTCCCTGCCTGGAAGCCAAGTGCACAGTCCGCTTGGAAGCGAGCCTCCTTGGGAAGAGTCGAGGGAGCCAAGCCGCGTGCAGCTGCAATCCCTGCTTGGGCCGAGCCGAGTGTGCCTCCAGGACGGCAGAGCTCCAGCTCTGCTCAGAGGCCGGATCTAGTCAAGTGCCTTGCGCGAGGCTGCTCTGCCCTGGGCGAGACTTGCCCAGGCTTGCCTCGCTGCTAGGCTTGCTGCCCAGGAAGGAGCAGGCTGTGCGATGCTGGGAGAGGCCACTGGCGCCTTCCTGGCCTCAGCTCCACTCCTGCCTTGCCTTTGCATCTAGGCCCCGGGCGTCCTTGGGGAAGGCTTAGGAGCCGGTGGCTTGCACACTGCCAAGCCCTCCAGCAGTGAGGCCTCTCGTCGAGGGGAGGGGAGGGCAAGTGCAGGGCTCCACCAGCGGTTGCTTGGCCGCCCAGACTCAGCGCCGCACGGAGAGCACAAGGCTCCCAGGTCCCCTGGCTGTGGTCTGCAGCCCCACACTCCCGGAGGCTGACTCCGTGGGCGCCCAGAAGGTGCCTGACAGACGTCATGTCCCTAGCGCTCTGCTCCCCAGCAGAGACGTGTGCAGGTGGTGGGGCCTGCCCCTGCGTGTCTGGGCTCCCGCCGGCAGCCCCAGCTCCAGGGAAGCAGCCCCTGAGCCAAGACCTGTAGGAGGCGCGGGGCGCCCCCGCCTGGAAGCCTGGTACACAGCACGCGGGAAGCGAGCCTCCTCGGGAGAAGAGGAGGCAGCCCAGCTGCGTGCGTCTGCACTCACTCCTTGGGCGGAGCCCAGTGAGCCTCCAGTACGGCAGAGCTCCAGCTCTGCTCAGAGGCCCGATCTGGCAGAGTTGCTGGCGTGAGGCTGCTCTGCCCTGGGCGAGCCTTGCCCAGACTTGCCTCGCTGCTGGGCTTCCTGCCCGGGAAGGAGCAGGCTGCGCCAGACAGGAAGACGCTCCTGGCGCCTTCCTGGCCTCAGCTCCACTCCTGCCTTGCCTTTGCACCTAGTCCCCAGGCGTCCTTGCGGAGGGCTTAGGGGCCGGTGGGGTGCCCGCTGCCAAGCCCTCCAGCCGTGAGAGCTCTGTCATAGCGAAGGGAATGGCAAGTGCAGGGCTCCTCCAGCGCTCGCTTGGCCGCCCAGACTCAGCACAGCACGGAGAGCACCAGGCTTCCCAGGGCCCCTGGCTGTGGTCTGCAGCCCCACACACCCGGAGGCTGACTCCGTGAGCGCCCAGAAGGTGCCTGACAGACGTCATTTCCCTAGTGCTCTCCCAACCAGCAGAGACGTGTGCAGGTGGTTGGGGCCTGCCCCTGCGTGTCTGTGCTGCCGCCCACAGCCTCCGCTCAGGGGAAGCAGCCCCTGTGCCAAGACCTGCAGGAGGCGCGGGGCGTCCCTGCCTGGAAGCCAAGTGCACAGTCCGCTTGGAAGCGAGCCTCCTTGGGAAGAGTCGAGGGAGCCAAGCCGCGTGCAGCTGCAATCCCTGCTTGGGCCGAGCCGAGTGTGCCTCCAGGACGGCAGAGCTCCAGCTCTGCTCAGAGGCCGGATCTAGTCAAGTGCCTTGCGCGAGGCTGCTCTGCCCTGGGCGAGACTTGCCCAGGCTTGCCTCGCTGCTAGGCTTGCTGCCCAGGAAGGAGCAGGCTGTGCGATGCTGGGAGAGGCCACTGGCGCCTTCCTGGCCTCAGCTCCACTCCTGCCTTGCCTTTGCATCTAGGCCCCGGGCGTCCTTGGGGAAGGCTTAGGAGCCGGTGGCTTGCACACTGCCAAGCCCTCCAGCAGTGAGGCCTCTCGTAGAGGGGAGGGGAGGGCAAGTGCAGGGCTCCACCAGCGGTTGCTTGGCCGCCCAGACTCAGCGCCGCACGGAGAGCACAAGGCTCCCAGGTCCCCTGGCTGTGGTCTGCAGCCCCACACTCCCGGAGGCTGACTCCGTGGGCGCCCAGAAGATGCCTGACAGACGTCATGTCCCTAGCGCTCTGCTCCCCAGCAGAGACGTGTGCAGGTGGTGGGGCCTGCCCCTGCGTGTCTGGGCTCCCGCCGGCAGCCCCAGCTCCAGGGAAGCAGCCCCTGAGCCAAGACCTTTAGGAGGCGCGGGGCGCCCCCGCCTGGAAGCCTAGTGCACAGCACGCGGGAAGCGAGCCTCCTCGGGAGAAGAGGAGGCAGCCCAGCTGCGTGCGTCTGCAATCACTCCTTGGGCGGAGCCCAGTGAGCCTCCAGTACGGCAGAGCTCGAGCTCTGCTCAGAGGCCCGATCTGGCAGAGTTGCTGGCGTGAGGCTGCTCTGCCCTGGGCGAGCCTTGCCCAGACTTGCCTCGCTGCTAGGCTTCCTGCCCGGGAAGGAGCAGGCTGCGCCAGACAGGCAGACGCTCCTGGCGCCTTCCTGGCCTCAGCTCCACTCCTGCCTTGCCTTTGCACCTAGTCCCCAGGCGTCCTTGCGGAGGGCTTAGGGGCCGGTGGGGTGCCCGCTGCCAAGCCCTCCAGCCGTGAGAGCTCTGTCATAGCGAAGGGAATGGCAAGTGCAGGGCTCCTCCAGCGCTCGCTTGGCCGCCCAGACTCAGCACAGCACGGAGGGCACCAGGCTTCCCAGGGCCCCTGGCTGTGGTCTGCATCCCCACACACCCGGAGGCTGACTCCGTGAGCGCCCAGAAGGTGCCTGACAGACGTCATTTCCCTAGTGCTCTCCCAACCAGCAGAGACGTGTGCAGGTGGTTGGGGCCTGCCCCTGCGTGTCTGGGCTGCCGCCCACAGCCTCCGCTCAGGGGAAGCAGCCCCTGTGCCAAGACCTGCAGGAGGCGCGGGGCGTCCCTGCCTGGAAGCCAAGTGCACAGTCCGCTTGGAAGCGAGCCTCCTTGGGAAGAGTCGAGGGAGCCAAGCCGCGTGCAGCTGCAATCCCTGCTTGGGCCGAGCCGAGTGTGCCTCCAGGACGGCAGAGCTCCAGCTCTGCTCAGAGGCCGGATCTAGTCAAGTGCCTTGCGCGAGGCTGCTCTGCCCTGGGCGAGACTTGCCCAGGCTTGCCTCGCTGCTAGGCTTGCTGCCCAGGAAGGAGCAGGCTGTGCGATGCTGGGAGAGGCCACTGGCGCCTTCCTGGCCTCAGCTCCACTCCTGCCTTGCCTTTGCATCTAGGCCCCGGGCGTCCTTGGGGAAGGCTTAGGAGCCGGTGGCTTGCACACTGCCAAGCCCTCCAGCAGTGAGGCCTCTCGTAGAGGGGAGGGGAGGGCAAGTGCAGGGCTCCACCAGCGGTTGCTTGGCCGCCCAGACTCAGCGCCGCACGGAGAGCACAAGGCTCCCAGGTCCCCTGGCTGTGGTCTGCAGCCCCACACTCCCGGAGGCTGACTCCGTGGGCGCCCAGAAGGTGCCTGACAGACGTCCTGTCCCTAGCGCTCTGCTCCCCAGCAGAGACGTGTGCAGGTGGTGGGGCCTGCCCCTGCGTGTCTGGGCTCCCGCCGGCAGCCCCAGCTCCAGGGAAGCAGCCCCTGAGGCAAGACCTGTAGGAGGCGCGTGGCGCCCCCGCCTGGAAGCCTGGTACACAGCACGCGGGAAGCGAGCCTCCTCGGGAGAAGAGGAGGCAGCCCAGCTGCGTGCGTCTGCAATCACTCCTTGGGCGGAGCCCAGTGAGCCTCCAGTACGGCAGAGCTCCAGCTCTGCTCAGAGGCCCGATCTGGCAGAGTTGCTGGCGTGAGGCTGCTCTGCCCTGGGCGAGCCTTGCCCAGACTTGCCTCGCTGCTGGGCTTCCTGCCCGGGAAGGAGCAGGCTGCGCCAGACAGGCAGACGCTCCTGGCGCCTTCCTGGCCTCAGCTCCACTCCTGCCTTGCCTTTGCACCTAGTCCCCAGGCGTCCTTGCGGAGGGCTTAGGGGCCGGTGGGGTGCCCGCTGCCAAGCCCTCCAGCCGTGAGAGCTCTGTCATAGCGAAGGGAATGGCAAGTGCAGGGCTCCTCCAGCACTCGCTTGGCCGCCCAGACTCAGCACAGCACGGAGGGCACCAGGCTTCCCAGGGCCCCTGGCTGTGGTCTGCATCCCCACACACCCGGAGGCTGACTCCGTGAGCGCCCAGAAGGTGCCTGACAGACGTCATTTCCCTAGTGCTCTCCCAACCAGCAGAGACGTGTGCAGGTGGTTGGGGCCTGCCCCTGCGTGTCTGGGCTGCCGCCCACAGCCTCCGCTCAGGGGAAGCAGCCCCTCTGCCAAGACCTGCAGGAGGCGCGGGGCGTCCCTGCCTGGAAGCCAAGTGCACAGTCCGCTTGGAAGCGAGCCTCCTTGGGAAGAGTCGAGGGAGCCAAGCCGCGTGCAGCTGCAATCCCTGCTTGGGCCGAGCCGAGTGTGCCTCCAGGACGGCAGAGCTCCAGCTCTGCTCAGAGGCCGGATCTAGTCAAGTGCCTTGCGCGAGGCTGCTCTGCCCTGGGCGAGACTTGCCCAGGCTTGCCTCGCTGCTAGGCTTGCTGCCCAGGAAGGAGCAGGCTGTGCGATGCTGGGAGAGGCCACTGGCGCCTTCCTGGCCTCAGCTCCACTCCTGCCTTGCCTTTGCATCTAGGCCCCGGGCGTCCTTGGGGAAGGCTTAGGAGCCGGTGGCTTGCACACTGCCAAGCCCTCCAGCAGTGAGGCCTCTCGTAGAGGGGAGGGGAGGGCAAGTGCAGGGCTCCACCAGCGGTTGCTTGGCCGCCCAGACTCAGCGCCGCACGGAGAGCACAAGGCTCCCAGGTCCCCTGGCTGTGGTCTGCAGCCCCACACTCCCGGAGGCTGACTCCGTGGGCGCCCAGAAGGTGCCTGACAGACGTCCTGTCCCTAGCGCTCTGCTCCCCAGCAGAGACGTGTGCAGGTGGTGGGGCCTGCCCCTGCGTGTCTGGGCTCCCGCCGGCAGCCCCAGCTCCAGGGAAGCAGCCCCTGAGGCAAGACCTGTAGGAGGCGCGTGGCGCCCCCGCCTGGAAGCCTGGTACACAGCACGCGGGAAGCGAGCCTCCTCGGGAGAAGAGGAGGCAGCCCAGCTGCGTGCGTCTGCAATCACTCCTTGGGCGGAGCCCAGTGAGCCTCCAGTACGGCAGAGCTCCAGCTCTGCTCAGAGGCCCGATCTGGCAGAGTTGCTGGCGTGAGGCTGCTCTGCCCTGGGCGAGCCTTGCCCAGACTTGCCTCGCTGCTGGGCTTCCTGCCCGGGAAGGAGCAGGCTGCGCCAGACAGGCAGACGCTCCTGGCGCCTTCCTGGCCTCAGCTCCACTCCTGCCTTGCCTTTGCACCTAGTCCCCAGGCGTCCTTGCGGAGGGCTTAGGGGCCGGTGGGGTGCCCGCTGCCAAGCCCTCCAGCCGTGAGAGCTCTGTCATAGCGAAGGGAATGGCAAGTGCAGGGCTCCTCCAGCGCTCGCTTGGCCGCCCAGACTCAGCACAGCACGGAGAGCACCAGGCTTCCCAGGGCCCCTGGCTGTGGTCTGCAGCCCCACACACCCGGAGGCTGACTCCGTGAGCGCCCAGAAGGTGCCTGACAGACGTCATTTCCCTAGTGCTCTCCCAACCAGCAGAGACGTGTGCAGGTGGTTGGGGCCTGCCCCTGCGTGTCTGTGCTGCCGCCCACAGCCTCCGCTCAGGGGAAGCAGCCCCTGTGCCAAGACCTGCAGGAGGCGCGGGGCGTCCCTGCCTGGAAGCCAAGTGCACAGTCCGCTTGGAAGCGAGCCTCCTTGGGAAGAGTCGAGGGAGCCAAGCCGCGTGCAGCTGCAATCCCTGCTTGGGCCGAGCCGAGTGTGCCTCCAGGACGGCAGAGCTCCAGCTCTGCTCAGAGGCCGGATCTAGTCAAGTGCCTTGCGCGAGGCTGCTCTGCCCTGGGCGAGACTTGCCCAGGCTTGCCTCGCTGCTAGGCTTGCTGCCCAGGAAGGAGCAGGCTGTGCGATGCTGGGAGAGGCCACTGGCGCCTTCCTGGCCTCAGCTCCACTCCTGCCTTGCCTTTGCATCTAGGCCCCGGGCGTCCTTGGGGAAGGCTTAGGAGCCGGTGGCTTGCACACTGCCAAGCCCTCCAGCAGTGAGGCCTCTCGTAGAGGGGAGGGGAGGGCAAGTGCAGGGCTCCACCAGCGGTTGCTTGGCCGCCCAGACTCAGCGCCGCACGGAGAGCACAAGGCTCCCAGGTCCCCTGGCTGTGGTCTGCAGCCCCACACTCCCGGAGGCTGACTCCGTGGGCGCCCAGAAGGTGCCTGACAGACGTCATGTCCCTAGCGCTCTGCTCCCCAGCAGAGACGTGTGCAGGTGGTGGGGCCTGCCCCTGCGTGTCTGGGCTCCCGCCGGCAGCCCCAGCTCCAGGGAAGCAGCCCCTGAGCCAAGACCTGTAGGAGGCGCGGGGCGCCCCCTCCTGGAAGCCTAGTGCACAGCACGCGGGAAGCGAGCCTCCTCGGGAGAAGAGGAGGCAGCCCAGCTGCGTGCGTCTGCAATCACTCCTTGGGCGGAGCCCAGTGAGCCTCCAGTACGGCAGAGCTCCAGCTCTGCTCAGAGGCCCGATCTGGCAGAGTTGCTGGCGTGAGGCTGCTCTGCCCTGGGCGAGCCTTGCCCAGACTTGCCTCGCTGCTGGGCTTCCTGCCCGGGAAGGAGCAGGCTGCGCCAGACAGGCAGACGCTCCTGGCGCCTTCCTGGCCTCAGCTCCACTCCTGCCTTGCCTTTGCACCTAGTCCCCAGGCGTCCTTGCGGAGGGCTTAGGGGCCGGTGGGGTGCCCGCTGCCAAGCCCTCCAGCCGTGAGAGCTCTGTCATAGCGAAGGGAATGGCAAGTGCAGGGCTCCTCCAGCGCTCGCTTGGCCGCCCAGACTCAGCACAGCACGGAGAGCACCAGGCTTCCCAGGGCCCCTGGCTGTGGTCTGCAGCCCCACACACCCGGAGGCTGACTCCGTGAGCGCCCAGAAGGTGCCTGACAGACGTCATTTCCCTAGTGCTCTCCCAACCAGCAGAGACGTGGGCAGGTGGTTGGGGCCTGCCCCTGCGTGTCTGGGCTGCCGCCCACAGCCTCCGCTCAGGGGAAGCAGCCCCTGTGCCAAGACCTGCAGGAGGCGCGGGGCGTCCCTGCCTGGAAGCCAAGTGCACAGTCCGCTTGGAAGCGAGCCTCCTTGGGAAGAGTCGAGGGAGCCAAGCCGCGTGCAGCTGCAATCCCTGCTTGGGCCAAGCCGAGTGTGCCTCCAGGACGGCAGAGCTCCAGCTCTGCTCAGAGGCCGGATCTAGTCAAGTGCCTTGCGCGAGGCTGCTCTGCCCTGGGCGAGACTTGCCCAGGCTTGCCTCGCTGCTAGGCTTGCTGCCCAGGAAGGAGCAGGCTGTGCGATGCTGGGAGAGGCCACTGGCGCCTTCCTGGCCTCAGCTCCACTCCTGCCTTGCCTTTGCATCTAGGCCCCGGGCGTCCTTGGGGAAGGCTTAGGAGCCGGTGGCTTGCACACTGCCAAGCCCTCCAGCAGTGAGGCCTCTCGTCGAGGGGAGGGGAGGGCAAGTGCAGGGCTCCACCAGCGGTTGCTTGGCCGCCCAGACTCAGCGCCGCACGGAGAGCACAAGGCTCCCAGGTCCCCTGGCTGTGGTCTGCAGCCCCACACTCCCGGAGGCTGACTCCGTGGGCGCCCAGAAGGTGCCTGACAGACGTCATGTCCCTAGCGCTCTGCTCCCCAGCAGAGACGTGTGCAGGTGGTGGGGCCTGCCCCTGCGTGTCTGGGCTCCCGCCGGCAGCCCCAGCTCCAGGGAAGCAGCCCCTGAGCCAAGACCTGTAGGAGGCGCGGGGCGCCCCCGCCTGGAAGCCTGGTACACAGCACGCGGGAAGCGAGCCTCCTCGGGAGAAGAGGAGGCAGCCCAGCTGCGTGCGTCTGCACTCACTCCTTGGGCGGAGCCCAGTGAGCCTCCAGTACGGCAGAGCTCCAGCTCTGCTCAGAGGCCCGATCTGGCAGAGTTGCTGGCGTGAGGCTGCTCTGCCCTGGGCGAGCCTTGCCCAGACTTGCCTCGCTGCTGGGCTTCCTGCCCGGGAAGGAGCAGGCTGCGCCAGACAGGCAGACGCTCCTGGCGCCTTCCTGGCCTCAGCTCCACTCCTGCCTTGCCTTTGCACCTAGTCCCCAGGCGTCCTTGCGGAGGGCTTAGGGGCCGGTGGGGTGCCCGCTGCCAAGCCCTCCAGCCGTGAGAGCTCTGTCATAGCGAAGGGAATGGCAAGTGCAGGGCTCCTCCAGCGCTCGCTTGGCCGCCCAGACTCAGCACAGCACGGAGAGCACCAGGCTTCCCAGGGCCCCTGGCTGTGGTCTGCAGCCCCACACACCCGGAGGCTGACTCCGTGAGCGCCCAGAAGGTGCCTGACAGACGTCATTTCCCTAGTGCTCTCCCAACCAGCAGAGACGTGGGCAGGTGGTTGGGGCCTGCCCCTGCGTGTCTGTGCTGCCGCCCACAGCCTCCGCTCAGGGGAAGCAGCCCCTGTGCCAAGACCTGCAGGAGGCGCGGGGCGTCCCTGCCTGGAAGCCAAGTGCACAGTCCGCTTGGAAGCGAGCCTCCTTGGGAAGAGTCGAGGGAGCCAAGCCGCGTGCAGCTGCAATCCCTGCTTGGGCCGAGCCGAGTGTGCCTCCAGGACGGCAGAGCTCCAGCTCTGCTCAGAGGCCGGATCTAGTCAAGTGCCTTGCGCGAGGCTGCTCTGCCCTGGGCGAGACTTGCCCAGGCTTGCCTCGCTGCTAGGCTTGCTGCCCAGGAAGGAGCAGGCTGTGCGATGCTGGGAGAGGCCACTGGCGCCTTCCTGGCCTCAGCTCCACTCCTGCCTTGCCTTTGCATCTAGGCCCCGGGCGTCCTTGGGGAAGGCTTAGGAGCCGGTGGCTTGCACACTGCCAAGCCCTCCAGCAGTGAGGCCTCTCGTAGAGGGGAGGGGAGGGCAAGTGCAGGGCTCCACCAGCGGTTGCTTGGCCGCCCAGACTCAGCGCCGCACGGAGAGCACAAGGCTCCCAGGTCCCCTGGCTGTGGTCTGCAGCCCCACACTCCCGGAGGCTGACTCCGTGGGCGCCCAGAAGATGCCTGACAGACGTCATGTCCCTAGCGCTCTGCTCCCCAGCAGAGACGTGTGCAGGTGGTGGGGCCTGCCCCTGCGTGTCTGGGCTCCCGCCGGCAGCCCCAGCTCCAGGGAAGCAGCCCCTGAGCCAAGACCTGTAGGAGGCGCGGGGCGCCCCCGCCTGGAAGCCTAGTGCACAGCACGCGGGAAGCGAGCGTCCTCGGGAGAAGAGGAGGCAGCCCAGCTGCGTGCGTCTGCAATCACTCCTTGGGCGGAGCCCAGTGAGCCTCCAGTACGGCAGAGCTCGAGCTCTGCTCAGAGGCCCGATCTGGCAGAGTTGCTGGCGTGAGGCTGCTCTGCCCTGGGCGAGCCTTGCCCAGACTTGCCTCGCTGCTAGGCTTCCTGCCCGGGAAGGAGCAGGCTGCGCCAGACAGGCAGACGCTCCTGGCGCCTTCCTGGCCTCAGCTCCACTCCTGCCTTGCCTTTGCACCTAGTCCCCAGGCGTCCTTGCGGAGGGCTTAGGGGCCGGTGGGGTGCCCGCTGCCAAGCCCTCCAGCCGTGAGAGCTCTGTCATAGCGAAGGGAATGGCAAGTGCAGGGCTCCTCCAGCGCTCGCTTGGCCGCCCAGACTCAGCACAGCACGGAGGGCACCAGGCTTCCCAGGGCCCCTGGCTGTGGTCTGCATCCCCACACACCCGGAGGCTGACTCCGTGAGCGCCCAGAAGGTGCCTGACAGACGTCATTTCCCTAGTGCTCTCCCAACCAGCAGAGACGTGTGCAGGTGGTTGGGGCCTGCCCCTGCGTGTCTGGGCTGCCGCCCACAGCCTCCGCTCAGGGGAAGCAGCCCCTGTGCCAAGACCTGCAGGAGGCGCGGGGCGTCCCTGCCTGGAAGCCAAGTGCACAGTCCGCTTGGAAGCGAGCCTCCTTGGGAAGAGTCGAGGGAGCCAAGCCGCGTGCAGCTGCAATCCCTGCTTGGGCCGAGCCGAGTGTGCCTCCAGGACGGCAGAGCTCCAGCTCTGCTCAGAGGCCGGATCTAGTCAAGTGCCTTGCGCGAGGCTGCTCTGCCCTGGGCGAGACTTGCCCAGGCTTGCCTCGCTGCTAGGCTTGCTGCCCAGGAAGGAGCAGGCTGTGCGATGCTGGGAGAGGCCACTGGCGCCTTCCTGGCCTCAGCTCCACTCCTGCCTTGCCTTTGCATCTAGGCCCCGGGCGTCCTTGGGGAAGGCTTAGGAGCCGGTGGCTTGCACACTGCCAAGCCCTCCAGCAGTGAGGCCTCTCGTCGAGGGGAGGGGAGGGCAAGTGCAGGGCTCCACCAGCGGTTGCTTGGCCGCCCAGACTCAGCGCCGCACGGAGAGCACAAGGCTCCCAGGTCCCCTGGCTGTGGTCTGCAGCCCCACACTCCCGGAGGCTGACTCCGTGGGCGCCCAGAAGGTGCCTGACAGACGTCATGTCCCTAGCGCTCTGCTCCCCAGCAGAGACGTGTGCAGGTGGTGGGGCCTGCCCCTGCGTGTCTGGGCTCCCGCCGGCAGCCCCAGCTCCAGGGAAGCAGCCCCTGAGCCAAGACCTGTAGGAGGCGCGGGGCGCCCCCGCCTGGAAGCCTGGTACACAGCACGCGGGAAGCGAGCCTCCTCGGGAGAAGAGGAGGCAGCCCAGCTGCGTGCGTCTGCACTCACTCCTTGGGCGGAGCCCAGTGAGCCTCCAGTACGGCAGAGCTCCAGCTCTGCTCAGAGGCCCGATCTGGCAGAGTTGCTGGCGTGAGGCTGCTCTGCCCTGGGCGAGCCTTGCCCAGACTTGCCTCGCTGCTGGGCTTCCTGCCCGGGAAGGAGCAGGCTGCGCCAGACAGGCAGACGCTCCTGGCGCCTTCCTGGCCTCAGCTCCACTCCTGCCTTGCCTTTGCACCTAGTCCCCAGGCGTCCTTGCGGAGGGCTTAGGGGCCGGTGGGGTGCCCGCTGCCAAGCCCTCCAGCCGTGAGAGCTCTGTCATAGCGAAGGGAATGGCAAGTGCAGGGCTCCTCCAGCGCTCGCTTGGCCGCCCAGACTCAGCACAGCACGGAGAGCACCAGGCTTCCCAGGGCCCCTGGCTGTGGTCTGCAGCCCCACACACCCGGAGGCTGACTCCGTGAGCGCCCAGAAGGTGCCTGACAGACGTCATTTCCCTAGTGCTCTCCCAACCAGCAGAGACGTGTGCAGGTGGTTGGGGCCTGCCCCTGCGTGTCTGGGCTGCCGCCCACAGCCTCCGCTCAGGGGAAGCAGCCCCTCTGCCAAGACCTGCAGGAGGCGCGGGGCGTCCCTGCCTGGAAGCCAAGTGCACAGTCCGCTTGGAAGCGAGCCTCCTTGGGAAGAGTCGAGGGAGCCAAGCCGCGTGCAGCTGCAATCCCTGCTTGGGCCGAGCCGAGTGTGCCTCCAGGACGGCAGAGCTCCAGCTCTGCTCAGAGGCCGGATCTAGTCAAGTGCCTTGCGCGAGGCTGCTCTGCCCTGGGCGAGACTTGCCCAGGCTTGCCTCGCTGCTAGGCTTGCTGCCCAGGAAGGAGCAGGCTGTGCGATGCTGGGAGAGGCCACTGGCGCCTTCCTGGCCTCAGCTCCACTCCTGCCTTGCCTTTGCATCTAGGCCCCGGGCGTCCTTGGGGAAGGCTTAGGAGCCGGTGGCTTGCACACTGCCAAGCCCTCCAGCAGTGAGGCCTCTCGTCGAGGGGAGGGGAGGGCAAGTGCAGGGCTCCACCAGCGGTTGCTTGGCCGCCCAGACTCAGCGCCGCACGGAGAGCACAAGGCTCCCAGGTCCCCTGGCTGTGGTCTGCAGCCCCACACTCCCGGAGGCTGACTCCGTGGGCGCCCAGAAGGTGCCTGACAGACGTCATGTCCCTAGCGCTCTGCTCCCCAGCAGAGACGTGTGCAGGTGGTGGGGCCTGCCCCTGCGTGTCTGGGCTCCCGCCGGCAGCCCCAGCTCCAGGGAAGCAGCCCCTGAGGCAAGACCTGTAGGAGGCGCGTGGCGCCCCCGCCTGGAAGCCTGGTACACAGCACGCGGGAAGCGAGCCTCCTCGGGAGAAGAGGAGGCAGCCCAGCTGCGTGCGTCTGCAATCACTCCTTGGGCGGAGCCCAGTGAGCCTCCAGTACGGCAGAGCTCCAGCTCTGCTCAGAGGCCCGATCTGGCAGAGTTGCTGGCGTGAGGCTGCTCTGCCCTGGGCGAGCCTTGCCCAGACTTGCCTCGCTGCTGGGCTTCCTGCCCGGGAAGGAGCAGGCTGCGCCAGACAGGCAGACGCTCCTGGCGCCTTCCTGGCCTCAGCTCCACTCCTGCCTTGCCTTTGCACCTAGTCCCCAGGCGTCCTTGCGGAGGGCTTAGGGGCCGGTGGGGTGCCCGCTGCCAAGCCCTCCAGCCGTGAGAGCTCTGTCATAGCGAAGGGAATGGCAAGTGCAGGGCTCCTCCAGCGCTCGCTTGGCCGCCCAGACTCAGCACAGCACGGAGGGCCCCAGGCTTCCCAGGGCCCCTGGCTGTGGTCTGCATCCCCACACACCCGGAGGCTGACTCCGTGAGCGCCCAGAAGGTGCCTGACAGACGTCATTTCCCTAGTGCTCTCCCAACCAGCAGAGACGTGGGCAGGTGGTTGGGGCCTGCCCCTGCGTGTCTGGGCTGCCGCCCACAGCCTCCGCTCAGGGGAAGCAGCCCCTGTGCCAAGACCTGCAGGAGGCGCGGGGCGTCCCTGCCTGGAAGCCAAGTGCACAGTCCGCTTGGAAGCGAGCCTCCTTGGGAAGAGTCGAGGGAGCCAAGCCGCGTGCAGCTGCAATCCCTGCTTGGGCCGAGCCGAGTGTGCCTCCAGGACGGCAGAGCTCCAGCTCTGCTCAGAGGCCGGATCTAGTCAAGTGCCTTGCGCGAGGCTGCTCTGCCCTGGGCGAGACTTGCCCAGGCTTGCCTCGCTGCTAGGCTTGCTGCCCAGGAAGGAGCAGGCTGTGCGATGCTGGGAGAGGCCACTGGCGCCTTCCTGGCCTCAGCTCCACTCCTGCCTTGCCTTTGCATCTAGGCCCCGGGCGTCCTTGGGGAAGGCTTAGGAGCCGGTGGCTTGCACACTGCCAAGCCCTCCAGCAGTGAGGCCTCTCGTCGAGGGGAGGGGAGGGCAAGTGCAGGGCTCCACCAGCGGTTGCTTGGCCGCCCAGACTCAGCGCCGCACGGAGAGCACAAGGCTCCCAGGTCCCCTGGCTGTGGTCTGCAGCCCCACACTCCCGGAGGCTGACTCCGTGGGCGCCCAGAAGGTGCCTGACAGACGTCATGTCCCTAGCGCTCTGCTCCCCAGCAGAGACGTGTGCAGGTGGTGGGGCCTGCCCCTGCGTGTCTGGGCTCCCGCCGGCAGCCCCAGCTCCAGGGAAGCAGCCCCTGAGCCAAGACCTGTAGGAGGCGCGGGGCGCCCCCGCCTGGAAGCCTGGTACACAGCACGCGGGAAGCGAGCCTCCTCGGGAGAAGAGGAGGCAGCCCAGCTGCGTGCGTCTGCACTCACTCCTTGGGCGGAGCCCAGTGAGCCTCCAGTACGGCAGAGCTCCAGCTCTGCTCAGAGGCCCGATCTGGCAGAGTTGCTGGCGTGAGGCTGCTCTGCCCTGGGCGAGCCTTGCCCAGACTTGCCTCGCTGCTGGGCTTCCTGCCCGGGAAGGAGCAGGCTGCGCCAGACAGGCAGACGCTCCTGGCGCCTTCCTGGCCTCAGCTCCACTCCTGCCTTGCCTTTGCACCTAGTCCCCAGGCGTCCTTGCGGAGGGCTTAGGGGCCGGTGGGGTGCCCGCTGCCAAGCCCTCCAGCCGTGAGAGCTCTGTCATAGCGAAGGGAATGGCAAGTGCAGGGCTCCTCCAGCGCTCGCTTGGCCGCCCAGACTCAGCACAGCACGGAGAGCACCAGGCTTCCCAGGGCCCCTGGCTGTGGTCTGCAGCCCCACACACCCGGAGGCTGACTCCGTGAGCGCCCAGAAGGTGCCTGACAGACGTCATTTCCCTAGTGCTCTCCCAACCAGCAGAGACGTGTGCAGGTGGTTGGGGCCTGCCCCTGCGTGTCTGTGCTGCCGCCCACAGCCTCCGCTCAGGGGAAGCAGCCCCTGTGCCAAGACCTGCAGGAGGCGCGGGGCGTCCCTGCCTGGAAGCCAAGTGCACAGTCCGCTTGGAAGCGAGCCTCCTTGGGAAGAGTCGAGGGAGCCAAGCCGCGTGCAGCTGCAATCCCTGCTTGGGCCGAGCCGAGTGTGCCTCCAGGACGGCAGAGCTCCAGCTCTGCTCAGAGGCCGGATCTAGTCAAGTGCCTTGCGCGAGGCTGCTCTGCCCTGGGCGAGACTTGCCCAGGCTTGCCTCGCTGCTAGGCTTGCTGCCCAGGAAGGAGCAGGCTGTGCGATGCTGGGAGAGGCCACTGGCGCCTTCCTGGCCTCAGCTCCACTCCTGCCTTGCCTTTGCATCTAGGCCCCGGGCGTCCTTGGGGAAGGCTTAGGAGCCGGTGGCTTGCACACTGCCAAGCCCTCCAGCAGTGAGGCCTCTCGTAGAGGGGAGGGGAGGGCAAGTGCAGGGCTCCACCAGCGGTTGCTTGGCCGCCCAGACTCAGCGCCGCACGGAGAGCACAAGGCTCCCAGGTCCCCTGGCTGTGGTCTGCAGCCCCACACTCCCGGAGGCTGACTCCGTGGGCGCCCAGAAGATGCCTGACAGACGTCATGTCCCTAGCGCTCTGCTCCCCAGCAGAGACGTGTGCAGGTGGTGGGGCCTGCCCCTGCGTGTCTGGGCTCCCGCCGGCAGCCCCAGCTCCAGGGAAGCAGCCCCTGAGCCAAGACCTGTAGGAGGCGCGGGGCGCCCCCGCCTGGAAGCCTAGTGCACAGCACGCGGGAAGCGAGCCTCCTCGGGAGAAGAGGAGGCAGCCCAGCTGCGTGCGTCTGCAATCACTCCTTGGGCGGAGCCCAGTGAGCCTCCAGTACGGCAGAGCTCGAGCTCTGCTCAGAGGCCCGATCTGGCAGAGTTGCTGGCGTGAGGCTGCTCTGCCCTGGGCGAGCCTTGCCCAGACTTGCCTCGCTGCTGGGCTTCCTGCCCGGGAAGGAGCAGGCTGCGCCAGACAGGCAGACGCTCCTGGCGCCTTCCTGGCCTCAGCTCCACTCCTGCCTTGCCTTTGCACCTAGTCCCCAGGCTTCCTTGCGGAGGGCTTAGGGGCCGGTGGGGTGCCCGCTGCCAAGCCCTCCAGCCGTGAGAGCTCTGTCATAGCGAAGGGAATGGCAAGTGCAGGGCTCCTCCAGCGCTCGCTTGGCCGCCCAGACTCAGCACAGCACGGAGGGCACCAGGCTTCCCAGGGCCCCTGGCTGAGGTCTGCATCCCCACACACCCGGAGGCTGACTCCGTGAGCGCCCAGAAGGTGCCTGACAGACGTCATTTCCCTAGTGCTCTCCCAACCAGCAGAGACGTGTGCAGGTGGTTGGGGCCTGCCCCTGCGTGTCTGGGCTGCCGCCCACAGCCTCCGCTCAGGGGAAGCAGCCCCTCTGCCAAGACCTGCAGGAGGCGCGGGGCGTCCCTGCCTGGAAGCCAAGTGCACAGTCCGCTTGGAAGCGAGCCTCCTTGGGAAGAGTCGAGGGAGCCAAGCCGCGTGCAGCTGCAATCCCTGCTTGGGCCGAGCCGAGTGTGCCTCCAGGACGGCAGAGCTCCAGCTCTGCTCAGAGGCCGGATCTAGTCAAGTGCCTTGCGCGAGGCTGCTCTGCCCTGGGCGAGACTTGCCCAGGCTTGCCTCGCTGCTAGGCTTGCTGCCCAGGAAGGAGCAGGCTGTGCGATGCTGGGAGAGGCCACTGGCGCCTTCCTGGCCTCAGCTCCACTCCTGCCTTGCCTTTGCATCTAGGCCCCGGGCGTCCTTGGGGAAGGCTTAGGAGCCGGTGGCTTGCACACTGCCAAGCCCTCCAGCAGTGAGGCCTCTCGTAGAGGGGAGGGGAGGGCAAGTGCAGGGCTCCACCAGCGGTTGCTTGGCCGCCCAGACTCAGCGCCGCACGGAGAGCACAAGGCTCCCAGGTCCCCTGGCTGTGGTCTGCAGCCCCACACTCCCGGAGGCTGACTCCGTGGGCGCCCAGAAGGTGCCTGACAGACGTCATGTCCCTAGCGCTCTGCTCCCCAGCAGAGACGTGTGCAGGTGGTGGGGCCTGCCCCTGCGTGTCTGGGCTCCCGCCGGCAGCCCCAGCTCCAGGGAAGCAGCCCCTGAGGCAAGACCTGTAGGAGGCGCGTGGCGCCCCCGCCTGGAAGCCTGGTACACAGCACGCGGGAAGCGAGCCTCCTCGGGAGAAGAGGAGGCAGCCCAGCTGCGTGCGTCTGCAATCACTCCTTGGGCGGAGCCCAGTGAGCCTCCAGTACGGCAGAGCTCGAGCTCTGCTCAGAGGCCCGATCTGGCAGAGTTGCTGGCGTGAGGCTGCTCTGCCCTGGGCGAGCCTTGCCCAGACTTGCCTCGCTGCTGGGCTTCCTGCCCGGGAAGGAGCAGGCTGCGCCAGACAGGCAGACGCTCCTGGCGCCTTCCTGGCCTCAGCTCCACTCCTGCCTTGCCTTTGCACCTAGTCCCCAGGCGTCCTTGCGGAGGGCTTAGGGGCCGGTGGGGTGCCCGCTGCCAAGCCCTCCAGCCGTGAGAGCTCTGTCATAGCGAAGGGAATGGCAAGTGCAGGGCTCCTCCAGCGCTCGCTTGGCCGCCCAGACTCAGCACAGCACGGAGAGCACCAGGCTTCCCAGGGCCCCTGGCTGTGGTCTGCAGCCCCACACACCCGGAGGCTGACTCCGTGAGCGCCCAGAAGGTGCCTGACAGACGTCATTTCCCTAGTGCTCTCCCAACCAGCAGAGACGTGGGCAGGTGGTTGGGGCCTGCCCCTGCGTGTCTGGGCTGCCGCCCACAGCCTCCGCTCAGGGGAAGCAGCCCCTGTGCCAAGACCTGCAGGAGGCGCGGGGCGTCCCTGCCTGGAAGCCAAGTGCACAGTCCGCTTGGAAGCGAGCCTCCTTGGGAAGAGTCGAGGGAGCCAAGCCGCGTGCAGCTGCAATCCCTGCTTGGGCCGAGCCGAGTGTGCCTCCAGGACGGCAGAGCTCCAGCTCTGCTCAGAGGCCGGATCTAGTCAAGTGCCTTGCGCGAGGCTGCTCTGCCCTGGGCGAGACTTGCCCAGGCTTGCCTCGCTGCTAGGCTTGCTGCCCAGGAAGGAGCAGGCTGTGCGATGCTGGGAGAGGCCACTGGCGCCTTCCTGGCCTCAGCTCCACTCCTGCCTTGCCTTTGCATCTAGGCCCCGGGCGTCCTTGGGGAAGGCTTAGGAGCCGGTGGCTTGCACACTGCCAAGCCCTCCAGCAGTGAGGCCTCTCGTCGAGGGGAGGGGAGGGCAAGTGCAGGGCTCCACCAGCGGTTGCTTGGCCGCCCAGACTCAGCGCCGCACGGAGAGCACAAGGCTCCCAGGTCCCCTGGCTGTGGTCTGCAGCCCCACACTCCCGGAGGCTGACTCCGTGGGCGCCCAGAAGGTGCCTGACAGACGTCATGTCCCTAGCGCTCTGCTCCCCAGCAGAGACGTGTGCAGGTGGTGGGGCCTGCCCCTGCGTGTCTGGGCTCCCGCCGGCAGCCCCAGCTCCAGGGAAGCAGCCCCTGAGGCAAGACCTGTAGGAGGCGCGTGGCGCCCCCGCCTGGAAGCCTGGTACACAGCACGCGGGAAGCGAGCCTCCTCGGGAGAAGAGGAGGCAGCCCAGCTGCGTGCGTCTGCAATCACTCCTTGGGCGGAGCCCAGTGAGCCTCCAGTACGGCAGAGCTCCAGCTCTGCTCAGAGGCCCGATCTGGCAGAGTTGCTGGCGTGAGGCTGCTCTGCCCTGGGCGAGCCTTGCCCAGACTTGCCTCGCTGCTGGGCTTCCTGCCCGGGAAGGAGCAGGCTGCGCCAGACAGGCAGACGCTCCTGGCGCCTTCCTGGCCTCAGCTCCACTCCTGCCTTGCCTTTGCACCTAGTCCCCAGGCGTCCTTGCGGAGGGCTTAGGGGCCGGTGGGGTGCCCGCTGCCAAGCCCTCCAGCCGTGAGAGCTCTGTCATAGCGAAGGGAATGGCAAGTGCAGGGCTCCTCCAGCGCTCGCTTGGCCGCCCAGACTCAGCACAGCACGGAGAGCACCAGGCTTCCCAGGGCCCCTGGCTGTGGTCTGCAGCCCCACACACCCGGAGGCTGACTCCGTGAGCGCCCAGAAGGTGCCTGACAGACGTCATTTCCCTAGTGCTCTCCCAACCAGCAGAGACGTGTGCAGGTGGTTGGGGCCTGCCCCTGCGTGTCTGTGCTGCCGCCCACAGCCTCCGCTCAGGGGAAGCAGCCCCTGTGCCAAGACCTGCAGGAGGCGCGGGGCGTCCCTGCCTGGAAGCCAAGTGCACAGTCCGCTTGGAAGCGAGCCTCCTTGGGAAGAGTCGAGGGAGCCAAGCCGCGTGCAGCTGCAATCCCTGCTTGGGCCGAGCCGAGTGTGCCTCCAGGACGGCAGAGCTCCAGCTCTGCTCAGAGGCCGGATCTAGTCAAGTGCCTTGCGCGAGGCTGCTCTGCCCTGGGCGAGACTTGCCCAGGCTTGCCTCGCTGCTAGGCTTGCTGCCCAGGAAGGAGCAGGCTGTGCGATGCTGGGAGAGGCCACTGGCGCCTTCCTGGCCTCAGCTCCACTCCTGCCTTGCCTTTGCATCTAGGCCCCGGGCGTCCTTGGGGAAGGCTTAGGAGCCGGTGGCTTGCACACTGCCAAGCCCTCCAGCAGTGAGGCCTCTCGTCGAGGGGAGGGGAGGGCAAGTGCAGGGCTCCACCAGCGGTTGCTTGGCCGCCCAGACTCAGCGCCGCACGGAGAGCACAAGGCTCCCAGGTCCCCTGGCTGTGGTCTGCAGCCCCACACTCCCGGAGGCTGACTCCGTGGGCGCCCAGAAGGTGCCTGACAGACGTCATGTCCCTAGCGCTCTGCTCCCCAGCAGAGACGTGTGCAGGTGGTGGGGCCTGCCCCTGCGTGTCTGGGCTCCCGCCGGCAGCCCCAGCTCCAGGGAAGCAGCCCCTGAGCCAAGACCTGTAGGAGGCGCGGGGCGCCCCCGCCTGGAAGCCTGGTACACAGCACGCGGGAAGCGAGCCTCCTCGGGAGAAGAGGAGGCAGCCCAGCTGCGTGCGTCTGCACTCACTCCTTGGGCGGAGCCCAGTGAGCCTCCAGTACGGCAGAGCTCCAGCTCTGCTCAGAGGCCCGATCTGGCAGAGTTGCTGGCGTGAGGCTGCTCTGCCCTGGGCGAGCCTTGCCCAGACTTGCCTCGCTGCTGGGCTTCCTGCCCGGGAAGGAGCAGGCTGCGCCAGACAGGCAGACGCTCCTGGCGCCTTCCTGGCCTCAGCTCCACTCCTGCCTTGCCTTTGCACCTAGTCCCCAGGCGTCCTTGCGGAGGGCTTAGGGGCCGGTGGGGTGCCCGCTGCCAAGCCCTCCAGCCGTGAGAGCTCTGTCATAGCGAAGGGAATGGCAAGTGCAGGGCTCCTCCAGCGCTCGCTTGGCCGCCCAGACTCAGCACAGCACGGAGAGCACCAGGCTTCCCAGGGCCCCTGGCTGTGGTCTGCAGCCCCACACACCCGGAGGCTGACTCCGTGAGCGCCCAGAAGGTGCCTGACAGACGTCATTTCCCTAGTGCTCTCCCAACCAGCAGAGACGTGGGCAGGTGGTTGGGGCCTGCCCCTGCGTGTCTGTGCTGCCGCCCACAGCCTCCGCTCAGGGGAAGCAGCCCCTGTGCCAAGACCTGCAGGAGGCGCGGGGCGTCCCTGCCTGGAAGCCAAGTGCACAGTCCGCTTGGAAGCGAGCCTCCTTGGGAAGAGTCGAGGGAGCCAAGCCGCGTGCAGCTGCAATCCCTGCTTGGGCCGAGCCGAGTGTGCCTCCAGGACGGCAGAGCTCCAGCTCTGCTCAGAGGCCGGATCTAGTCAAGTGCCTTGCGCGAGGCTGCTCTGCCCTGGGCGAGACTTGCCCAGGCTTGCCTCGCTGCTAGGCTTGCTGCCCAGGAAGGAGCAGGCTGTGCGATGCTGGGAGAGGCCACTGGCGCCTTCCTGGCCTCAGCTCCACTCCTGCCTTGCCTTTGCATCTAGGCCCCGGGCGTCCTTGGGGAAGGCTTAGGAGCCGGTGGCTTGCACACTGCCAAGCCCTCCAGCAGTGAGGCCTCTCGTAGAGGGGAGGGGAGGGCAAGTGCAGGGCTCCACCAGCGGTTGCTTGGCCGCCCAGACTCAGCGCCGCACGGAGAGCACAAGGCTCCCAGGTCCCCTGGCTGTGGTCTGCAGCCCCACACTCCCGGAGGCTGACTCCGTGGGCGCCCAGAAGGTGCCTGACAGACGTCATGTCCCTAGCGCTCTGCTCCCCAGCAGAGACGTGTGCAGGTGGTGGGGCCTGCCCCTGCGTGTCTGGGCTCCCGCCGGCAGCCCCAGCTCCAGGGAAGCAGCCCCTGAGGCAAGACCTGTAGGAGGCGCGTGGCGCCCCCGCCTGGAAGCCTGGTACACAGCACGCGGGAAGCGAGCCTCCTCGGGAGAAGAGGAGGCAGCCCAGCTGCGTGCGTCTGCAATCACTCCTTGGGCGGAGCCCAGTGAGCCTCCAGTACGGCAGAGCTCCAGCTCTGCTCAGAGGCCCGATCTGGCAGAGTTGCTGGCGTGAGGCTGCTCTGCCCTGGGCGAGCCTTGCCCAGACTTGCCTCGCTGCTGGGCTTCCTGCCCGGGAAGGAGCAGGCTGCGCCAGACAGGCAGACGCTCCTGGCGCCTTCCTGGCCTCAGCTCCACTCCTGCCTTGCCTTTGCACCTAGTCCCCAGGCGTCCTTGCGGAGGGCTTAGGGGCCGGTGGGGTGCCCGCTGCCAAGCCCTCCAGCCGTGAGAGCTCTGTCATAGCGAAGGGAATGGCAAGTGCAGGGCTCCTCCAGCGCTCGCTTGGCCGCCCAGACTCAGCACAGCACGGAGAGCACCAGGCTTCCCAGGGCCCCTGGCTGTGGTCTGCAGCCCCACACACCCGGAGGCTGACTCCGTGAGCGCCCAGAAGGTGCCTGACAGACGTCATTTCCCTAGTGCTCTCCCAACCAGCAGAGACGTGGGCAGGTGGTTGGGGCCTGCCCCTGCGTGTCTGGGCTGCCGCCCACAGCCTCCGCTCAGGGGAAGCAGCCCCTGTGCCAAGACCTGCAGGAGGCGCGGGGCGTCCCTGCCTGGAAGCCAAGTGCACAGTCCGCTTGGAAGCGAGCCTCCTTGGGAAGAGTCGAGGGAGCCAAGCCGCGTGCAGCTGCAATCCCTGCTTGGGCCGAGCCGAGTGTGCCTCCAGGACGGCAGAGCTCCAGCTCTGCTCAGAGGCCGGATCTAGTCAAGTGCCTTGCGCGAGGCTGCTCTGCCCTGGGCGAGACTTGCCCAGGCTTGCCTCGCTGCTAGGCTTGCTGCCCAGGAAGGAGCAGGCTGTGCGATGCTGGGAGAGGCCACTGGCGCCTTCCTGGCCTCAGCTCCACTCCTGCCTTGCCTTTGCATCTAGGCCCCGGGCGTCCTTGGGGAAGGCTTAGGAGCCGGTGGCTTGCACACTGCCAAGCCCTCCAGCAGTGAGGCCTCTCGTCGAGGGGAGGGGAGGGCAAGTGCAGGGCTCCACCAGCGGTTGCTTGGCCGCCCAGACTCAGCGCCGCACGGAGAGCACAAGGCTCCCAGGTCCCCTGGCTGTGGTCTGCAGCCCCACACTCCCGGAGGCTGACTCCGTGGGCGCCCAGAAGGTGCCTGACAGACGTCATGTCCCTAGCGCTCTGCTCCCCAGCAGAGACGTGTGCAGGTGGTGGGGCCTGCCCCTGCGTGTCTGGGCTCCCGCCGGCAGCCCCAGCTCCAGGGAAGCAGCCCCTGAGCCAAGACCTGTAGGAGGCGCGGGGCGCCCCCGCCTGGAAGCCTGGTACACAGCACGCGGGAAGCGAGCCTCCTCGGGAGAAGAGGAGGCAGCCCAGCTGCGTGCGTCTGCACTCACTCCTTGGGCGGAGCCCAGTGAGCCTCCAGTACGGCAGAGCTCCAGCTCTGCTCAGAGGCCCGATCTGGCAGAGTTGCTGGCGTGAGGCTGCTCTGCCCTGGGCGAGCCTTGCCCAGACTTGCCTCGCTGCTGGGCTTCCTGCCCGGGAAGGAGCAGGCTGCGCCAGACAGGCAGACGCTCCTGGCGCCTTCCTGGCCTCAGCTCCACTCCTGCCTTGCCTTTGCACCTAGTCCCCAGGCGTCCTTGCGGAGGGCTTAGGGGCCGGTGGGGTGCCCGCTGCCAAGCCCTCCAGCCGTGAGAGCTCTGTCATAGCGAAGGGAATGGCAAGTGCAGGGCTCCTCCAGCGCTCGCTTGGCCGCCCAGACTCAGCACAGCACGGAGAGCACCAGGCTTCCCAGGGCCCCTGGCTGTGGTCTGCAGCCCCACACACCCGGAGGCTGACTCCGTGAGCGCCCAGAAGGTGCCTGACAGACGTCATTTCCCTAGTGCTCTCCCAACCAGCAGAGACGTGGGCAGGTGGTTGGGGCCTGCCCCTGCGTGTCTGTGCTGCCGCCCACAGCCTCCGCTCAGGGGAAGCAGCCCCTGTGCCAAGACCTGCAGGAGGCGCGGGGCGTCCCTGCCTGGAAGCCAAGTGCACAGTCCGCTTGGAAGCGAGCCTCCTTGGGAAGAGTCGAGGGAGCCAAGCCGCGTGCAGCTGCAATCCCTGCTTGGGCCGAGCCGAGTGTGCCTCCAGGACGGCAGAGCTCCAGCTCTGCTCAGAGGCCGGATCTAGTCAAGTGCCTTGCGCGAGGCTGCTCTGCCCTGGGCGAGACTTGCCCAGGCTTGCCTCGCTGCTAGGCTTGCTGCCCAGGAAGGAGCAGGCTGTGCGATGCTGGGAGAGGCCACTGGCGCCTTCCTGGCCTCAGCTCCACTCCTGCCTTGCCTTTGCATCTAGGCCCCGGGCGTCCTTGGGGAAGGCTTAGGAGCCGGTGGCTTGCACACTGCCAAGCCCTCCAGCAGTGAGGCCTCTCGTAGAGGGGAGGGGAGGGCAAGTGCAGGGCTCCACCAGCGGTTGCTTGGCCGCCCAGACTCAGCGCCGCACGGAGAGCACAAGGCTCCCAGGTCCCCTGGCTGTGGTCTGCAGCCCCACACTCCCGGAGGCTGACTCCGTGGGCGCCCAGAAGATGCCTGACAGACGTCATGTCCCTAGCGCTCTGCTCCCCAGCAGAGACGTGTGCAGGTGGTGGGGCCTGCCCCTGCGTGTCTGGGCTCCCGCCGGCAGCCCCAGCTCCAGGGAAGCAGCCCCTGAGCCAAGACCTGTAGGAGGCGCGGGGCGCCCCCGCCTGGAAGCCTAGTGCACAGCACGCGGGAAGCGAGCCTCCTCGGGAGAAGAGGAGGCAGCCCAGCTGCGTGCGTCTGCAATCACTCCTTGGGCGGAGCCCAGTGAGCCTCCAGTACGGCAGAGCTCGAGCTCTGCTCAGAGGCCCGATCTGGCAGAGTTGCTGGCGTGAGGCTGCTCTGCCCTGGGCGAGCCTTGCCCAGACTTGCCTCGCTGCTGGGCTTCCTGCCCGGGAAGGAGCAGGCTGCGCCAGACAGGCAGACGCTCCTGGCGCCTTCCTGGCCTCAGCTCCACTCCTGCCTTGCCTTTGCACCTAGTCCCCAGGCGTCCTTGCGGAGGGCTTAGGGGCCGGTGGGGTGCCCGCTGCCAAGCCCTCCAGCCGTGAGAGCTCTGTCATAGCGAAGGGAATGGCAAGTGCAGGGCTCCTCCAGCGCTCGCTTGGCCGCCCAGACTCAGCACAGCACGGAGGGCACCAGGCTTCCCAGGGCCCCTGGCTGTGGTCTGCATCCCCACACACCCGGAGGCTGACTCCGTTAGCGCCCAGAAGGTGCCTGACAGACGTCATTTCCCTAGTGCTCTCCCAACCAGCAGAGACGTGTGCAGGTGGTTGGGGCCTGCCCCTGCGTGTCTGGGCTGCCGCCCACAGCCTCCGCTCAGGGGAAGCAGCCCCTGTGCCAAGACCTGCAGGAGGCGCGGGGCGTCCCTGCCTGGAAGCCAAGTGCACAGTCCGCTTGGAAGCGAGCCTCCTTGGGAAGAGTCGAGGGAGCCAAGCCGCGTGCAGCTGCAATCCCTGCTTGGGCCGAGCCGAGTGTGCCTCCAGGACGGCAGAGCTCCAGCTCTGCTCAGAGGCCGGATCTAGTCAAGTGCCTTGCGCGAGGCTGCTCTGCCCTGGGCGAGACTTGCCCAGGCTTGCCTCGCTGCTAGGCTTGCTGCCCAGGAAGGAGCAGGCTGTGCGATGCTGGGAGAGGCCACTGGCGCCTTCCTGGCCTCAGCTCCACTCCTGCCTTGCCTTTGCATCTAGGCCCCGGGCGTCCTTGGGGAAGGCTTAGGAGCCGGTGGCTTGCACACTGCCAAGCCCTCCAGCAGTGAGGCCTCTCGTAGAGGGGAGGGGAGGGCAAGTGCAGGGCTCCACCAGCGGTTGCTTGGCCGCCCAGACTCAGCGCCGCACGGAGAGCACAAGGCTCCCAGGTCCCCTGGCTGTGGTCTGCAGCCCCACACTCCCGGAGGCTGACTCCGTGGGCGCCCAGAAGGTGCCTGACAGACGTCATGTCCCTAGCGCTCTGCTCCCCAGCAGAGACGTGTGCAGGTGGTGGGGCCTGCCCCTGCGTGTCTGGGCTCCCGCCGGCAGCCCCAGCTCCAGGGAAGCAGCCCCTGAGGCAAGACCTGTAGGAGGCGCGTGGCGCCCCCGCCTGGAAGCCTGGTACACAGCACGCGGGAAGCGAGCCTCCTCGGGAGAAGAGGAGGCAGCCCAGCTGCGTGCGTCTGCAATCACTCCTTGGGCGGAGCCCAGTGAGCCTCCAGTACGGCAGAGCTCCAGCTCTGCTCAGAGGCCCGATCTGGCAGAGTTGCTGGCGTGAGGCTGCTCTGCCCTGGGCGAGCCTTGCCCAGACTTGCCTCGCTGCTGGGCTTCCTGCCCGGGAAGGAGCAGGCTGCGCCAGACAGGCAGACGCTCCTGGCGCCTTCCTGGCCTCAGCTCCACTCCTGCCTTGCCTTTGCACCTAGTCCCCAGGCGTCCTTGCGGAGGGCTTAGGGGCCGGTGGGGTGCCCGCTGCCAAGCCCTCCAGCCGTGAGAGCTCTGTCATAGCGAAGGGAATGGCAAGTGCAGGGCTCCTCCAGCGCTCGCTTGGCCGCCCAGACTCAGCACAGCACGGAGAGCACCAGGCTTCCCAGGGCCCCTGGCTGTGGTCTGCAGCCCCACACACCCGGAGGCTGACTCCGTGAGCGCCCAGAAGGTGCCTGACAGACGTCATTTCCCTAGTGCTCTCCCAACCAGCAGAGACGTGTGCAGGTGGTTGGGGCCTGCCCCTGCGTGTCTGTGCTGCCGCCCACAGCCTCCGCTCAGGGGAAGCAGCCCCTGTGCCAAGACCTGCAGGAGGCGCGGGGCGTCCCTGCCTGGAAGCCAAGTGCACAGTCCGCTTGGAAGCGAGCCTCCTTGGGAAGAGTCGAGGGAGCCAAGCCGCGTGCAGCTGCAATCCCTGCTTGGGCCGAGCCGAGTGTGCCTCCAGGACGGCAGAGCTCCAGCTCTGCTCAGAGGCCGGATCTAGTCAAGTGCCTTGCGCGAGGCTGCTCTGCCCTGGGCGAGACTTGCCCAGGCTTGCCTCGCTGCTAGGCTTGCTGCCCAGGAAGGAGCAGGCTGTGCGATGCTGGGAGAGGCCACTGGCGCCTTCCTGGCCTCAGCTCCACTCCTGCCTTGCCTTTGCATCTAGGCCCCGGGCGTCCTTGGGGAAGGCTTAGGAGCCGGTGGCTTGCACACTGCCAAGCCCTCCAGCAGTGAGGCCTCTCGTAGAGGGGAGGGGAGGGCAAGTGCAGGGCTCCACCAGCGGTTGCTTGGCCGCCCAGACTCAGCGCCGCACGGAGAGCACAAGGCTCCCAGGTCCCCTGGCTGTGGTCTGCAGCCCCACACTCCCGGAGGCTGACTCCGTGGGCGCCCAGAAGATGCCTGACAGACGTCATGTCCCTAGCGCTCTGCTCCCCAGCAGAGACGTGTGCAGGTGGTGGGGCCTGCCCCTGCGTGTCTGGGCTCCCGCCGGCAGCCCCAGCTCCAGGGAAGCAGCCCCTGAGCCAAGACCTGTAGGAGGCGCGGGGCGCCCCCGCCTGGAAGCCTAGTGCACAGCACGCGGGAAGCGAGCCTCCTCGGGAGAAGAGGAGGCAGCCCAGCTGCGTGCGTCTGCAATCACTCCTTGGGCGGAGCCCAGTGAGCCTCCAGTACGGCAGAGCTCGAGCTCTGCTCAGAGGCCCGATCTGGCAGAGTTGCTGGCGTGAGGCTGCTCTGCCCTGGGCGAGCCTTGCCCAGACTTGCCTCGCTGCTGGGCTTCCTGCCCGGGAAGGAGCAGGCTGCGCCAGACAGGCAGACGCTCCTGGCGCCTTCCTGGCCTCAGCTCCACTCCTGCCTTGCCTTTGCACCTAGTCCCCAGGCGTCCTTGCGGAGGGCTTAGGGGCCGGTGGGGTGCCCGCTGCCAAGCCCTCCAGCCGTGAGAGCTCTGTCATAGCGAAGGGAATGGCAAGTGCAGGGCTCCTCCAGCGCTCGCTTGGCCGCCCAGACTCAGCACAGCACGGAGAGCACCAGGCTTCCCAGGGCCCCTGGCTGTGGTCTGCAGCCCCACACACCCGGAGGCTGACTCCGTGAGCGCCCAGAAGGTGCCTGACAGACGTCATTTCCCTAGTGCTCTCCCAACCAGCAGAGACGTGGGCAGGTGGTTGGGGCCTGCCCCTGCGTGTCTGGGCTGCCGCCCACAGCCTCCGCTCAGGGGAAGCAGCCCCTGTGCCAAGACCTGCAGGAGGCGCGGGGCGTCCCTGCCTGGAAGCCAAGTGCACAGTCCGCTTGGAAGCGAGCCTCCTTGGGAAGAGTCGAGGGAGCCAAGCCGCGTGCAGCTGCAATCCCTGCTTGGGCCGAGCCGAGTGTGCCTCCAGGACGGCAGAGCTCCAGCTCTGCTCAGAGGCCGGATCTAGTCAAGTGCCTTGCGCGAGGCTGCTCTGCCCTGGGCGAGACTTGCCCAGGCTTGCCTCGCTGCTAGGCTTGCTGCCCAGGAAGGAGCAGGCTGTGCGATGCTGGGAGAGGCCACTGGCGCCTTCCTGGCCTCAGCTCCACTCCTGCCTTGCCTTTGCATCTAGGCCCCGGGCGTCCTTGGGGAAGGCTTAGGAGCCGGTGGCTTGCACACTGCCAAGCCCTCCAGCAGTGAGGCCTCTCGTAGAGGGGAGGGGAGGGCAAGTGCAGGGCTCCACCAGCGGTTGCTTGGCCGCCCAGACTCAGCGCCGCACGGAGAGCACAAGGCTCCCAGGTCCCCTGGCTGTGGTCTGCAGCCCCACACTCCCGGAGGCTGACTCCGTGGGCGCCCAGAAGATGCCTGACAGACGTCATGTCCCTAGCGCTCTGCTCCCCAGCAGAGACGTGTGCAGGTGGTGGGGCCTGCCCCTGCGTGTCTGGGCTCCCGCCGGCAGCCCCAGCTCCAGGGAAGCAGCCCCTGAGCCAAGACCTGTAGGAGGCGCGGGGCGCCCCCGCCTGGAAGCCTAGTGCACAGCACGCGGGAAGCGAGCCTCCTCGGGAGAAGAGGAGGCAGCCCAGCTGCGTGCGTCTGCAATCACTCCTTGGGCGGAGCCCAGTGAGCCTCCAGTACGGCAGAGCTCGAGCTCTGCTCAGAGGCCCGATCTGGCAGAGTTGCTGGCGTGAGGCTGCTCTGCCCTGGGCGAGCCTTGCCCAGACTTGCCTCGCTGCTGGGCTTCCTGCCCGGGAAGGAGCAGGCTGCGCCAGACAGGCAGACGCTCCTGGCGCCTTCCTGGCCTCAGCTCCACTCCTGCCTTGCCTTTGCACCTAGTCCCCAGGCGTCCTTGCGGAGGGCTTAGGGGCCGGTGGGGTGCCCGCTGCCAAGCCCTCCAGCCGTGAGAGCTCTGTCATAGCGAAGGGAATGGCAAGTGCAGGGCTCCTCCAGCGCTCGCTTGGCCGCCCAGACTCAGCACAGCACGGAGGGCACCAGGCTTCCCAGGGCCCCTGGCTGTGGTCTGCATCCCCACACACCCGGAGGCTGACTCCGTTAGCGCCCAGAAGGTGCCTGACAGACGTCATTTCCCTAGTGCTCTCCCAACCAGCAGAGACGTGTGCAGGTGGTTGGGGCCTGCCCCTGCGTGTCTGGGCTGCCGCCCACAGCCTCCGCTCAGGGGAAGCAGCCCCTCTGCCAAGACCTGCAGGAGGCGCGGGGCGTCCCTGCCTGGAAGCCAAGTGCACAGTCCGCTTGGAAGCGAGCCTCCTTGGGAAGAGTCGAGGGAGCCAAGCCGCGTGCAGCTGCAATCCCTGCTTGGGCCGAGCCGAGTGTGCCTCCAGGACGGCAGAGCTCCAGCTCTGCTCAGAGGCCGGATCTAGTCAAGTGCCTTGCGCGAGGCTGCTCTGCCCTGGGCGAGACTTGCCCAGGCTTGCCTCGCTGCTAGGCTTGCTGCCCAGGAAGGAGCAGGCTGTGCGATGCTGGGAGAGGCCACTGGCGCCTTCCTGGCCTCAGCTCCACTCCTGCCTTGCCTTTGCATCTAGGCCCCGGGCGTCCTTGGGGAAGGCTTAGGAGCCGGTGGCTTGCACACTGCCAAGCCCTCCAGCAGTGAGGCCTCTCGTAGAGGGGAGGGGAGGGCAAGTGCAGGGCTCCACCAGCGGTTGCTTGGCCGCCCAGACTCAGCGCCGCACGGAGAGCACAAGGCTCCCAGGTCCCCTGGCTGTGGTCTGCAGCCCCACACTCCCGGAGGCTGACTCCGTGGGCGCCCAGAAGGTGCCTGACAGACGTCATGTCCCTAGCGCTCTGCTCCCCAGCAGAGACGTGTGCAGGTGGTGGGGCCTGCCCCTGCGTGTCTGGGCTCCCGCCGGCAGCCCCAGCTCCAGGGAAGCAGCCCCTGAGGCAAGACCTGTAGGAGGCGCGTGGCGCCCCCGCCTGGAAGCCTGGTACACAGCACGCGGGAAGCGAGCCTCCTCGGGAGAAGAGGAGGCAGCCCAGCTGCGTGCGTCTGCAATCACTCCTTGGGCGGAGCCCAGTGAGCCTCCAGTACGGCAGAGCTCCAGCTCTGCTCAGAGGCCCGATCTGGCAGAGTTGCTGGCGTGAGGCTGCTCTGCCCTGGGCGAGCCTTGCCCAGACTTGCCTCGCTGCTGGGCTTCCTGCCCGGGAAGGAGCAGGCTGCGCCAGACAGGCAGACGCTCCTGGCGCCTTCCTGGCCTCAGCTCCACTCCTGCCTTGCCTTTGCACCTAGTCCCCAGGCGTCCTTGCGGAGGGCTTAGGGGCCGGTGGGGTGCCCGCTGCCAAGCCCTCCAGCCGTGAGAGCTCTGTCATAGCGAAGGGAATGGCAAGTGCAGGGCTCCTCCAGCGCTCGCTTGGCCGCCCAGACTCAGCACAGCACGGAGAGCACCAGGCTTCCCAGGGCCCCTGGCTGTGGTCTGCAGCCCCACACACCCGGAGGCTGACTCCGTGAGCGCCCAGAAGGTGCCTGACAGACGTCATTTCCCTAGTGCTCTCCCAACCAGCAGAGACGTGTGCAGGTGGTTGGGGCCTGCCCCTGCGTGTCTGTGCTGCCGCCCACAGCCTCCGCTCAGGGGAAGCAGCCCCTGTGCCAAGACCTGCAGGAGGCGCGGGGCGTCCCTGCCTGGAAGCCAAGTGCACAGTCCGCTTGGAAGCGAGCCTCCTTGGGAAGAGTCGAGGGAGCCAAGCCGCGTGCAGCTGCAATCCCTGCTTGGGCCGAGCCGAGTGTGCCTCCAGGACGGCAGAGCTCCAGCTCTGCTCAGAGGCCGGATCTAGTCAAGTGCCTTGCGCGAGGCTGCTCTGCCCTGGGCGAGACTTGCCCAGGCTTGCCTCGCTGCTAGGCTTGCTGCCCAGGAAGGAGCAGGCTGTGCGATGCTGGGAGAGGCCACTGGCGCCTTCCTGGCCTCAGCTCCACTCCTGCCTTGCCTTTGCATCTAGGCCCCGGGCGTCCTTGGGGAAGGCTTAGGAGCCGGTGGCTTGCACACTGCCAAGCCCTCCAGCAGTGAGGCCTCTCGTAGAGGGGAGGGGAGGGCAAGTGCAGGGCTCCACCAGCGGTTGCTTGGCCGCCCAGACTCAGCGCCGCACGGAGAGCACAAGGCTCCCAGGTCCCCTGGCTGTGGTCTGCAGCCCCACACTCCCGGAGGCTGACTCCGTGGGCGCCCAGAAGATGCCTGACAGACGTCATGTCCCTAGCGCTCTGCTCCCCAGCAGAGACGTGTGCAGGTGGTGGGGCCTGCCCCTGCGTGTCTGGGCTCCCGCCGGCAGCCCCAGCTCCAGGGAAGCAGCCCCTGAGCCAAGACCTGTAGGAGGCGCGGGGCGCCCCCGCCTGGAAGCCTAGTGCACAGCACGCGGGAAGCGAGCCTCCTCGGGAGAAGAGGAGGCAGCCCAGCTGCGTGCGTCTGCAATCACTCCTTGGGCGGAGCCCAGTGAGCCTCCAGTACGGCAGAGCTCGAGCTCTGCTCAGAGGCCCGATCTGGCAGAGTTGCTGGCGTGAGGCTGCTCTGCCCTGGGCGAGCCTTGCCCAGACTTGCCTCGCTGCTGGGCTTCCTGCCCGGGAAGGAGCAGGCTGCGCCAGACAGGCAGACGCTCCTGGCGCCTTCCTGGCCTCAGCTCCACTCCTGCCTTGCCTTTGCACCTAGTCCCCAGGCGTCCTTGCGGAGGGCTTAGGGGCCGGTGGGGTGCCCGCTGCCAAGCCCTCCAGCCGTGAGAGCTCTGTCATAGCGAAGGGAATGGCAAGTGCAGGGCTCCTCCAGCGCTCGCTTGGCCGCCCAGACTCAGCACAGCACGGAGGGCACCAGGCTTCCCAGGGCCCCTGGCTGTGGTCTGCATCCCCACACACCCGGAGGCTGACTCCGTGAGCGCCCAGAAGGTGCCTGACAGACGTCATTTCCCTAGTGCTCTCCCAACCAGCAGAGACGTGTGCAGGTGGTTGGGGCCTGCCCCTGCGTGTCTGGGCTGCCGCCCACAGCCTCCGCTCAGGGGAAGCAGCCCCTCTGCCAAGACCTGCAGGAGGCGCGGGGCGTCCCTGCCTGGAAGCCAAGTGCACAGTCCGCTTGGAAGCGAGCCTCCTTGGGAAGAGTCGAGGGAGCCAAGCCGCGTGCAGCTGCAATCCCTGCTTGGGCCGAGCCGAGTGTGCCTCCAGGACGGCAGAGCTCCAGCTCTGCTCAGAGGCCGGATCTAGTCAAGTGCCTTGCGCGAGGCTGCTCTGCCCTGGGCGAGACTTGCCCAGGCTTGCCTCGCTGCTAGGCTTGCTGCCCAGGAAGGAGCAGGCTGTGCGATGCTGGGAGAGGCCACTGGCGCCTTCCTGGCCTCAGCTCCACTCCTGCCTTGCCTTTGCATCTAGGCCCCGGGCGTCCTTGGGGAAGGCTTAGGAGCCGGTGGCTTGCACACTGCCAAGCCCTCCAGCAGTGAGGCCTCTCGTAGAGGGGAGGGGAGGGCAAGTGCAGGGCTCCACCAGCGGTTGCTTGGCCGCCCAGACTCAGCGCCGCACGGAGAGCACAAGGCTCCCAGGTCCCCTGGCTGTGGTCTGCAGCCCCACACTCCCGGAGGCTGACTCCGTGGGCGCCCAGAAGGTGCCTGACAGACGTCATGTCCCTAGCGCTCTGCTCCCCAGCAGAGACGTGTGCAGGTGGTGGGGCCTGCCCCTGCGTGTCTGGGCTCCCGCCGGCAGCCCCAGCTCCAGGGAAGCAGCCCCTGAGGCAAGACCTGTAGGAGGCGCGTGGCGCCCCCGCCTGGAAGCCTGGTACACAGCACGCGGGAAGCGAGCCTCCTCGGGAGAAGAGGAGGCAGCCCAGCTGCGTGCGTCTGCAATCACTCCTTGGGCGGAGCCCAGTGAGCCTCCAGTACGGCAGAGCTCGAGCTCTGCTCAGAGGCCCGATCTGGCAGAGTTGCTGGCGTGAGGCTGCTCTGCCCTGGGCGAGCCTTGCCCAGACTTGCCTCGCTGCTGGGCTTCCTGCCCGGGAAGGAGCAGGCTGCGCCAGACAGGCAGACGCTCCTGGCGCCTTCCTGGCCTCAGCTCCACTCCTGCCTTGCCTTTGCACCTAGTCCCCAGGCGTCCTTGCGGAGGGCTTAGGGGCCGGTGGGGTGCCCGCTGCCAAGCCCTCCAGCCGTGAGAGCTCTGTCATAGCGAAGGGAATGGCAAGTGCAGGGCTCCTCCAGCGCTCGCTTGGCCGCCCAGACTCAGCACAGCACGGAGAGCACCAGGCTTCCCAGGGCCCCTGGCTGTGGTCTGCAGCCCCACACACCCGGAGGCTGACTCCGTGAGCGCCCAGAAGGTGCCTGACAGACGTCATTTCCCTAGTGCTCTCCCAACCAGCAGAGACGTGGGCAGGTGGTTGGGGCCTGCCCCTGCGTGTCTGGGCTGCCGCCCACAGCCTCCGCTCAGGGGAAGCAGCCCCTGTGCCAAGACCTGCAGGAGGCGCGGGGCGTCCCTGCCTGGAAGCCAAGTGCACAGTCCGCTTGGAAGCGAGCCTCCTTGGGAAGAGTCGAGGGAGCCAAGCCGCGTGCAGCTGCAATCCCTGCTTGGGCCGAGCCGAGTGTGCCTCCAGGACGGCAGAGCTCCAGCTCTGCTCAGAGGCCGGATCTAGTCAAGTGCCTTGCGCGAGGCTGCTCTGCCCTGGGCGAGACTTGCCCAGGCTTGCCTCGCTGCTAGGCTTGCTGCCCAGGAAGGAGCAGGCTGTGCGATGCTGGGAGAGGCCACTGGCGCCTTCCTGGCCTCAGCTCCACTCCTGCCTTGCCTTTGCATCTAGGCCCCGGGCGTCCTTGGGGAAGGCTTAGGAGCCGGTGGCTTGCACACTGCCAAGCCCTCCAGCAGTGAGGCCTCTCGTCGAGGGGAGGGGAGGGCAAGTGCAGGGCTCCACCAGCGGTTGCTTGGCCGCCCAGACTCAGCGCCGCACGGAGAGCACAAGGCTCCCAGGTCCCCTGGCTGTGGTCTGCAGCCCCACACTCCCGGAGGCTGACTCCGTGGGCGCCCAGAAGGTGCCTGACAGACGTCATGTCCCTAGCGCTCTGCTCCCCAGCAGAGACGTGTGCAGGTGGTGGGGCCTGCCCCTGCGTGTCTGGGCTCCCGCCGGCAGCCCCAGCTCCAGGGAAGCAGCCCCTGAGCCAAGACCTGTAGGAGGCGCGGGGCGCCCCCGCCTGGAAGCCTGGTACACAGCACGCGGGAAGCGAGCCTCCTCGGGAGAAGAGGAGGCAGCCCAGCTGCGTGCGTCTGCACTCACTCCTTGGGCGGAGCCCAGTGAGCCTCCAGTACGGCAGAGCTCCAGCTCTGCTCAGAGGCCCGATCTGGCAGAGTTGCTGGCGTGAGGCTGCTCTGCCCTGGGCGAGCCTTGCCCAGACTTGCCTCGCTGCTGGGCTTCCTGCCCGGGAAGGAGCAGGCTGCGCCAGACAGGCAGACGCTCCTGGCGCCTTCCTGGCCTCAGCTCCACTCCTGCCTTGCCTTTGCACCTAGTCCCCAGGCGTCCTTGCGGAGGGCTTAGGGGCCGGTGGGGTGCCCGCTGCCAAGCCCTCCAGCCGTGAGAGCTCTGTCATAGCGAAGGGAATGGCAAGTGCAGGGCTCCTCCAGCGCTCGCTTGGCCGCCCAGACTCAGCACAGCACGGAGAGCACCAGGCTTCCCAGGGCCCCTGGCTGTGGTCTGCAGCCCCACACACCCGGAGGCTGACTCCGTGAGCGCCCAGAAGGTGCCTGACAGACGTCATTTCCCTAGTGCTCTCCCAACCAGCAGAGACGTGTGCAGGTGGTTGGGGCCTGCCCCTGCGTGTCTGTGCTGCCGCCCACAGCCTCCGCTCAGGGGAAGCAGCCCCTGTGCCAAGACCTGCAGGAGGCGCGGGGCGTCCCTGCCTGGAATCCAAGTGCACAGTCCGCTTGGAAGCGAGCCTCCTTGGGAAGAGTCGAGGGAGCCAAGCCGCGTGCAGCTGCAATCCCTGCTTGGGCCGAGCCGAGTGTGCCTCCAGGACGGCAGAGCTCCAGCTCTGCTCAGAGGCCGGATCTAGTCAAGTGCCTTGCGCGAGGCTGCTCTGCCCTGGGCGAGACTTGCCCAGGCTTGCCTCGCTGCTAGGCTTGCTGCCCAGGAAGGAGCAGGCTGTGCGATGCTGGGAGAGGCCACTGGCGCCTTCCTGGCCTCAGCTCCACTCCTGCCTTGCCTTTGCATCTAGGCCCCGGGCGTCCTTGGGGAAGGCTTAGGAGCCGGTGGCTTGCACACTGCCAAGCCCTCCAGCAGTGAGGCCTCTCGTAGAGGGGAGGGGAGGGCAAGTGCAGGGCTCCACCAGCGGTTGCTTGGCCGCCCAGACTCAGCGCCGCACGGAGAGCACAAGGCTCCCAGGTCCCCTGGCTGTGGTCTGCAGCCCCACACTCCCGGAGGCTGACTCCGTGGGCGCCCAGAAGATGCCTGACAGACGTCATGTCCCTAGCGCTCTGCTCCCCAGCAGAGACGTGTGCAGGTGGTGGGGCCTGCCCCTGCGTGTCTGGGCTCCCGCCGGCAGCCCCAGCTCCAGGGAAGCAGCCCCTGAGCCAAGACCTGTAGGAGGCGCGGGGCGCCCCCGCCTGGAAGCCTAGTGCACAGCACGCGGGAAGCGAGCCTCCTCGGGAGAAGAGGAGGCAGCCCAGCTGCGTGCGTCTGCAATCACTCCTTGGGCGGAGCCCAGTGAGCCTCCAGTACGGCAGAGCTCGAGCTCTGCTCAGAGGCCCGATCTGGCAGAGTTGCTGGCGTGAGGCTGCTCTGCCCTGGGCGAGCCTTGCCCAGACTTGCCTCGCTGCTGGGCTTCCTGCCCGGGAAGGAGCAGGCTGCGCCAGACAGGCAGACGCTCCTGGCGCCTTCCTGGCCTCAGCTCCACTCCTGCCTTGCCTTTGCACCTAGTCCCCAGGCGTCCTTGCGGAGGGCTTAGGGGCCGGTGGGGTGCCCGCTGCCAAGCCCTCCAGCCGTGAGAGCTCTGTCATAGCGAAGGGAATGGCAAGTGCAGGGCTCCTCCAGCGCTCGCTTGGCCGCCCAGACTCAGCACAGCACGGAGGGCACCAGGCTTCCCAGGGCCCCTGGCTGTGGTCTGCATCCCCACACACCCGGAGGCTGACTCCGTGAGCGCCCAGAAGGTGCCTGACAGACGTCATTTCCCTAGTGCTCTCCCAACCAGCAGAGACGTGTGCAGGTGGTTGGGGCCTGCCCCTGCGTGTCTGGGCTGCCGCCCACAGCCTCCGCTCAGGGGAAGCAGCCCCTCTGCCAAGACCTGCAGGAGGCGCGGGGCGTCCCTGCCTGGAAGCCAAGTGCACAGTCCGCTTGGAAGCGAGCCTCCTTGGGAAGAGTCGAGGGAGCCAAGCCGCGTGCAGCTGCAATCCCTGCTTGGGCCGAGCCGAGTGTGCCTCCAGGACGGCAGAGCTCCAGCTCTGCTCAGAGGCCGGATCTAGTCAAGTGCCTTGCGCGAGGCTGCTCTGCCCTGGGCGAGACTTGCCCAGGCTTGCCTCGCTGCTAGGCTTGCTGCCCAGGAAGGAGCAGGCTGTGCGATGCTGGGAGAGGCCACTGGCGCCTTCCTGGCCTCAGCTCCACTCCTGCCTTGCCTTTGCATCTAGGCCCCGGGCGTCCTTGGGGAAGGCTTAGGAGCCGGTGGCTTGCACACTGCCAAGCCCTCCAGCAGTGAGGCCTCTCGTAGAGGGGAGGGGAGGGCAAGTGCAGGGCTCCACCAGCGGTTGCTTGGCCGCCCAGACTCAGCGCCGCACGGAGAGCACAAGGCTCCCAGGTCCCCTGGCTGTGGTCTGCAGCCCCACACTCCCGGAGGCTGACTCCGTGGGCGCCCAGAAGGTGCCTGACAGACGTCATGTCCCTAGCGCTCTGCTCCCCAGCAGAGACGTGTGCAGGTGGTGGGGCCTGCCCCTGCGTGTCTGGGCTCCCGCCGGCAGCCCCAGCTCCAGGGAAGCAGCCCCTGAGCCAAGACCTGTAGGAGGCGCGGGGCGCCCCCGCCTGGAAGCCTAGTGCACAGCACGCGGGAAGCGAGCCTCCTCGGGAGAAGAGGAGGCAGCCCAGCTGCGTGCGTCTGCAATCACTCCTTGGGCGGAGCCCAGTGAGCCTCCAGTACGGCAGAGCTCGAGCTCTGCTCAGAGGCCCGATCTGGCAGAGTTGCTGGCGTGAGGCTGCTCTGCCCTGGGCGAGCCTTGCCCAGACTTGCCTCGCTGCTGGGCTTCCTGCCCGGGAAGGAGCAGGCTGCGCCAGACAGGCAGACGCTCCTGGCGCCTTCCTGGCCTCAGCTCCACTCCTGCCTTGCCTTTGCACCTAGTCCCCAGGCGTCCTTGCGGAGGGCTTAGGGGCCGGTGGGGTGCCCGCTGCCAAGCCCTCCAGCCGTGAGAGCTCTGTCATAGCGAAGGGAATGGCAAGTGCAGGGCTCCTCCAGCGCTCGCTTGGCCGCCCAGACTCAGCACAGCACGGAGGGCACCAGGCTTCCCAGGGCCCCCGGCTGTGGTCTGCAGCCCCACACACCCGGAGGCTGACTCCGTGAGCGCCCAGAAGGTGCCTGACAGACGTCATTTCCCTAGTGCTCTCCCCACCAGCAGAGACGTGGGCAGGTGGTTGGGGCCTGCGCCTGCGTGTCTGGGCTGCCGCCCACAGCCTCCGCTCAGGGGAAGCAGCCCCTGTGCCAAGACCTGCAGGAGGCGCGGGGCGTCCCTGCCTGGAAGCCAAGTGCACGGTCCGCTTGGAAGCGAGCCTCCTTGGGAAGAGTCGAGGGAGCCAAGCCGCGTGCAGCTGCAATCCCTGCTTGGGCCGAGCCGAGTGTGCCTCCAGGACGGCAGAGCTCCAGCTCTGCTCAGAGGCCGGATCTAGTCAAGTGCCTTGCGCGAGGCTGCTCTGCCCTGGGCGAGACTTGCCCAGGCTTGCCTCGCTGCTAGGCTTGCTGCCCGGGAAGGAGCAGGCTGTGCGATGCTGGGAGAGGCCCCTGGCGCCTTCCTGGCCTCAGCTCCACTCCTGCCTTGCCTTTGCATCTAGGCCCCGGGCGTCCTTGGGGAAGGCTTAGGAGCCGGTGGCTTGCACACTGCCAAGCCCTCCAGCAGTGAGGCCTCTCGTAGAGGGGAGGGGAGGGCAAGTGCAGGGCTCCACCAGCGGTTGCTTGGCCGCCCAGACTCAGCGCCGCACGGAGAGCACAAGGCTCCCAGGTCCCCTGGCTGTGGTCTGCAGCCCCACACTCCCGGAGGCTGACTCCGTGGGCGCCCAGAAGGTGCCTGACAGACGTCATGTCCCTAGCGCTCTGCTCCCCAGCAGAGACGTGTGCAGGTGGTGGGGCCTGCCCCTGCGTGTCTGGGCTCCCGCCGGCAGCCCCAGCTCCAGGGAAGCAGCCCCTGAGGCAAGACCTGTAGGAGGCGCGTGGCGCCCCCGCCTGGAAGCCTGGTACACAGCACGCGGGAAGCGAGCCTCCTCGGGAGAAGAGGAGGCAGCCCAGCTGCGTGCGTCTGCAATCACTCCTTGGGCGGAGCCCAGTGAGCCTCCAGTACGGCAGAGCTCGAGCTCTGCTCAGAGGCCCGATCTGGCAGAGTTGCTGGCGTGAGGCTGCTCTGCCCTGGGCGAGCCTTGCCCAGACTTGCCTCGCTGCTGGGCTTCCTGCCCGGGAAGGAGCAGGCTGCGCCAGACAGGCAGACGCTCCTGGCGCCTTCCTGGCCTCAGCTCCACTCCTGCCTTGCCTTTGCACCTAGTCCCCAGGCGTCCTTGCGGAGGGCTTAGGGGCCGGTGGGGTGCCCGCTGCCAAGCCCTCCAGCCGTGAGAGCTCTGTCATAGCGAAGGGAATGGCAAGTGCAGGGCTCCTCCAGCGCTCGCTTGGCCGCCCAGACTCAGCACAGCACGGAGAGCACCAGGCTTCCCAGGGCCCCTGGCTGTGGTCTGCAGCCCCACACACCCGGAGGCTGACTCCGTGAGCGCCCAGAAGGTGCCTGACAGACGTCATTTCCCTAGTGCTCTCCCAACCAGCAGAGACGTGTGCAGGTGGTTGGGGCCTGCCCCTGCGTGTCTGGGCTGCCGCCCACAGCCTCCGCTCAGGGGAAGCAGCCCCTGTGCCAAGACCTGCAGGAGGCGCGGGGCGTCCCTGCCTGGAAGCCAAGTGCACAGTCCGCTTGGAAGCGAGCCTCCTTGGGAAGAGTCGAGGGAGCCAAGCCGCGTGCAGCTGCAATCCCTGCTTGGGCCGAGCCGAGTGTGCCTCCAGGACGGCAGAGCTCCAGCTCTGCTCAGAGGCCGGATCTAGTCAAGTGCCTTGCGCGAGGCTGCTCTGCCCTGGGCGAGACTTGCCCAGGCTTGCCTCGCTGCTAGGCTTGCTGCCCAGGAAGGAGCAGGCTGTGCGATGCTGGGAGAGGCCACTGGCGCCTTCCTGGCCTCAGCTCCACTCCTGCCTTGCCTTTGCATCTAGGCCCCGGGCGTCCTTGGGGAAGGCTTAGGAGCCGGTGGCTTGCACACTGCCAAGCCCTCCAGCAGTGAGGCCTCTCGTCGAGGGGAGGGGAGGGCAAGTGCAGGGCTCCACCAGCGGTTGCTTGGCCGCCCAGACTCAGCGCCGCACGGAGAGCACAAGGCTCCCAGGTCCCCTGGCTGTGGTCTGCAGCCCCACACTCCCGGAGGCTGACTCCGTGGGCGCCCAGAAGGTGCCTGACAGACGTCATGTCCCTAGCGCTCTGCTCCCCAGCAGAGACGTGTGCAGGTGGTGGGGCCTGCCCCTGCGTGTCTGGGCTCCCGCTGGCAGCCCCAGCTCCAGGGAAGCAGCCCCTGAGCCAAGACCTGTAGGAGGCGCGGGGCGCCCCCGCCTGGAAGCCTGGTACACAGCACGCGGGAAGCGAGCCTCCTCGGGAGAAGAGGAGGCAGCCCAGCTGCGTGCGTCTGCACTCACTCCTTGGGCGGAGCCCAGTGAGCCTCCAGTACGGCAGAGCTCCAGCTCTGCTCAGAGGCCCGATCTGGCAGAGTTGCTGGCGTGAGGCTGCTCTGCCCTGGGCGAGCCTTGCCCAGACTTGCCTCGCTGCTGGGCTTCCTGCCCGGGAAGGAGCAGGCTGCGCCAGACAGGCAGACGCTCCTGGCGCCTTCCTGGCCTCAGCTCCACTCCTGCCTTGCCTTTGCACCTAGTCCCCAGGCGTCCTTGCGGAGGGCTTAGGGGCCGGTGGGGTGCCCGCTGCCAAGCCCTCCAGCCGTGAGAGCTCTGTCATAGCGAAGGGAATGGCAAGTGCAGGGCTCCTCCAGCGCTCGCTTGGCCGCCCAGACTCAGCACAGCACGGAGAGCACCAGGCTTCCCCAGGGCCCCCGGCTGTGGTCTGCAGCCCCACACACCCGGAGGCTGACTCCGTGAGCGCCCAGAAGGTGCCTGACAGACGTCATTTCCCTAGTGCTCTCCCCACCAGCAGAGACGTGGGCAGGTGGTTGGGGCCTGCGCCTGCGTGTCTGGGCTGCCGCCCACAGCCTCCGCTCAGGGGAAGCAGCCCCTGTGCCAAGACCTGCAGGAGGCGCGGGGCGTCCCTGCCTGGAAGCCAAGTGCACGGTCCGCTTGGAAGCGAGCCTCCTTGGGAAGAGTCGAGGGAGCCAAGCCGCGTGCAGCTGCAATCCCTGCTTGGGCCGAGCCGAGTGTGCCTCCAGGACGGCAGAGCTCCAGCTCTGCTCAGAGGCCGGATCTAGTCAAGTGCCTTGCGCGAGGCTGCTCTGCCCTGGGCGAGACTTGCCCAGGCTTGCCTCGCTGCTAGGCTTGCTGCCCGGGAAGGAGCAGGCTGTGCGATGCTGGGAGAGGCCCCTGGCGCCTTCCTGGCCTCAGCTCCACTCCTGCCTTGCCTTTGCATCTAGGCCCCGGGCGTCCTTGGGGAAGGCTTAGGAGCCGGTGGCTTGCACACTGCCAAGCCCTCCAGCAGTGAGGCCTCTCGTAGAGGGGAGGGGAGGGCAAGTGCAGGGCTCCACCAGCGGTTGCTTGGCCGCCCAGACTCAGCGCCGCACGGAGAGCACAAGGCTCCCAGGTCCCCTGGCTGTGGTCTGCAGCCCCACACTCCCGGAGGCTGACTCCGTGGGCGCCCAGAAGGTGCCTGACAGACGTCATGTCCCTAGCGCTCTGCTCCCCAGCAGAGACGTGTGCAGGTGGTGGGGCCTGCCCCTGCGTGTCTGGGCTCCCGCCGGCAGCCCCAGCTCCAGGGAAGCAGCCCCTGAGCCAAGACCTGTAGGGGGCGCGGGGCGCCCCCGCCTGGAAGCCTAGTGCACAGCATGCGGGAAGCGAGCCTCCTCGGGAGAAGAGGAGGCAGCCCAGCTGCGTGCGTCTGCACTCACTCCTTGGGCGGAGCCCAGTGAGCCTCCAGTACGGCAGAGCTCCAGCTCTGCTCAGAGGCCCGATCTGGCAGAGTTGCTGGCGTGAGGCTGCTCTGCCCTGGGCGAGCCTTGCCCAGACTTGCCTCGCTGCTAGGCTTCCTGCCCGGGAAGGAGCAGGCTGCGCCAGACAGGCAGACGCTCCTGGCGCCTTCCTGGCCTCAGCTCCACTCCTGCCTTGCCTTTGCACCTAGTCCCCAGGCGTCCTTGCGGAGGGCTTAGGGGCCGGTGGGGTGCACGCTGCCAAGCCCTCCAGCCGTGAGAGCTCTGTCATAGGGAAGGGAATGGCAAGTGCAGGGCTCCTCCAGCGCTCGCTTGGCCGCCCAGACTCAGCACAGCACGGAGAGCACCAGGCTTCCCCAGGGCCCCCGGCTGTGGTCTGCAGCCCCACACACCCGGAGGCTGACTCCGTGAGCGCCCAGAAGGTGCCTGACAGACGTCATTTCCCTAGTGCTCTCCCCACCAGCAGAGACGTGGGCAGGTGGTTGGGGCCTGCGCCTGCGTGTCTGGGCTGCCGCCCACAGCCTCCGCTCAGGGGAAGCAGCCCCTGTGCCAAGACCTGCAGGAGGCACGGGGCGTCCCTGCCTGGAAGCCAAGTGCACGGTCCGCTTGGAAGCGAGCCTCCTTGGGAAGAGTCGAGGGAGCCAAGCCGCGTGCAGCTGCAATCCCTGCTTGGGCCGAGCCGAGTGTGCCTCCAGGACGGCAGAGCTCCAGCTCTGCTCAGAGGCCGGATCTAGTCAAGTGCCTTGCGCGAGGCTGCTCTGCCCTGGGCGAGACTTGCCCAGGCTTGCCTCGCTGCTAGGCTTGCTGCCCGGGAAGGAGCAGGCTGTGCGATGCTGGGAGAGGCCCCTGGCGCCTTCCTGGCCTCAGCTCCACTCCTGCCTTGCCTTTGCATCTAGGCCCCGGGCGTCCTTGGGGAAGGCTTAGGAGCCGGTGGCTTGCACACTGCCAAGCCCTCCAGCAGTGAGGCCTCTCGTAGAGGGGAGGGGAGGGCAAGTGCAGGGCTCCACCAGCGGTTGCTTGGCCGCCCAGACTCAGCGCCGCACGGAGAGCACAAGGCTCCCAGGTCCCCTGGCTGTGGTCTGCAGCCCCACACTCCCGGAGGCTGACTCCGTGGGCGCCCAGAAGGTGCCTGACAGACGTCATGTCCCTAGCGCTCTGCTCCCCAGCAGAGACGTGTGCAGGTGGTGGGGCCTGCCCCTGCGTGTCTGGGCTCCCGCCGGCAGCCCCAGCTCCAGGGAAGCAGCCCCTGAGCCAAGACCTGTAGGGGGCGCGGGGCGCCCCCGCCTGGAAGCCTAGTGCACAGCATGCGGGAAGCGAGCCTCCTCGGGAGAAGAGGAGGCAGCCCAGCTGCGTGCGTCTGCACTCACTCCTTGGGCGGAGCCCAGTGAGCCTCCAGTACGGCAGAGCTCCAGCTCTGCTCAGAGGCCCGATCTGGCAGAGTTGCTGGCGTGAGGCTGCTCTGCCCTGGGCGAGCCTTGCCCAGACTTGCCTCGCTGCTAGGCTTCCTGCCCGGGAAGGAGCAGGCTGCGCCGGACAGGCAGACGCTCCTGGCGCCTTCCTGGCCTCAGCTCCACTCCTGCCTTGCCTTTGCACCTAGTCCCCAGGCGTCCTTGCGGAGGGCTTAGGGGCCGGTGGGGTGCACGCTGCCAAGCCCTCCAGCCGTGAGAGCTCTGTCATAGGGAAGGGAATGGCAAGTGCAGGGCTCCTCCAGCGCTCGCTTGGCCGCCCAGACTCAGCACAGCACGGAGAGCACCAGGCTTCCCCAGGGCCCCCGGCTGTGGTCTGCAGCCCCACACACCCGGAGGCTGACTCCGTGAGCGCCCAGAAGGTGCCTGACAGACGTCATTTCCCTAGTGCTCTCCCCACCAGCAGAGACGTGGGCAGGTGGTTGGGGCCTGCGCCTGCGTGTCTGGGCTGCCGCCCACAGCCTCCGCTCAGGGGAAGCAGCCCCTGTGCCAAGACCTGCAGGAGGCGCGGGGCGTCCCTGCCTGGAAGCCAAGTGCACGGTCCGCTTGGAAGCGAGCCTCCTTGGGAAGAGTCGAGGGAGCCAAGCCGCGTGCAGCTGCAATCCCTGCTTGGGCCGAGCCGAGTGTGCCTCCAGGACGGCAGAGCTCCAGCTCTGCTCAGAGGCCGGATCTAGTCAAGTGCCTTGCGCGAGGCTGCTCTGCCCTGGGCGAGACTTGCCCAGGCTTGCCTCGCTGCTAGGCTTGCTGCCCGGGAAGGAGCAGGCTGTGCGATGCTGGGAGAGGCCCCTGGCGCCTTCCTGGCCTCAGCTCCACTCCTGCCTTGCCTTTGCATCTAGGCCCCGGGCGTCCTTGGGGAAGGCTTAGGAGCCGGTGGCTTGCACACTGCCAAGCCCTCCAGCAGTGAGGCCTCTCGTAGAGGGGAGGGGAGGGCAAGTGCAGGGCTCCACCAGCGGTTGCTTGGCCGCCCAGACTCAGCGCCGCACGGAGAGCACAAGGCTCCCAGGTCCCCTGGCTGTGGTCTGCAGCCCCACACTCCCGGAGGCTGACTCCGTGGGCGCCCAGAAGGTGCCTGACAGACGTCATGTCCCTAGCGCTCTGCTCCCCAGCAGAGACGTGTGCAGGTGGTGGGGCCTGCCCCTGCGTGTCTGGGCTCCCGCCGGCAGCCCCAGCTCCAGGGAAGCAGCCCCTGAGCCAAGACCTGTAGGGGGCGCGGGGCGCCCCCGCCTGGAAGCCTAGTGCACAGCATGCGGGAAGCGAGCCTCCTCGGGAGAAGAGGAGGCAGCCCAGCTGCGTGCGTCTGCACTCACTCCTTGGGCGGAGCCCAGTGAGCCTCCAGTACGGCAGAGCTCCAGCTCTGCTCAGAGGCCCGATCTGGCAGAGTTGCTGGCGTGAGGCTGCTCTGCCCTGGGCGAGCCTTGCCCAGACTTGCCTCGCTGCTAGGCTTCCTGCCCGGGAAGGAGCAGGCTGCGCCAGACAGGCAGACGCTCCTGGCGCCTTCCTGGCCTCAGCTCCACTCCTGCCTTGCCTTTGCACCTAGTCCCCAGGCGTCCTTGCGGAGGGCTTAGGGGCCGGTGGGGTGCACGCTGCCAAGCCCTCCAGCCGTGAGAGCTCTGTCATAGGGAAGGGAATGGCAAGTGCAGGGCTCCTCCAGCGCTCGCTTGGCCGCCCAGACTCAGCACAGCACGGAGAGCACCAGGCTTCCCCAGGGCCCCCGGCTGTGGTCTGCAGCCCCACACACCCGGAGGCTGACTCCGTGAGCGCCCAGAAGGTGCCTGACAGACGTCATTTCCCTAGTGCTCTCCCCACCAGCAGAGACGTGGGCAGGTGGTTGGGGCCTGCGCCTGCGTGTCTGGGCTGCCGCCCACAGCCTCCGCTCAGGGGAAGCAGCCCCTGTGCCAAGACCTGCAGGAGGCGCGGGGCGTCCCTGCCTGGAAGCCAAGTGCACGGTCCGCTTGGAAGCGAGCCTCCTTGGGAAGAGTCGAGGGAGCCAAGCCGCGTGCAGCTGCAATCCCTGCTTGGGCCGAGCCGAGTGTGCCTCCAGGACGGCAGAGCTCCAGCTCTGCTCAGAGGCCGGATCTAGTCAAGTGCCTTGCGCGAGGCTGCTCTGCCCTGGGCGAGACTTGCCCAGGCTTGCCTCGCTGCTAGGCTTGCTGCCCGGGAAGGAGCAGGCTGTGCGATGCTGGGAGAGGCCCCTGGCGCCTTCCTGGCCTCAGCTCCACTCCTGCCTTGCCTTTGCATCTAGGCCCCGGGCGTCCTTGGGGAAGGCTTAGGAGCCGGTGGCTTGCACACTGCCAAGCCCTCCAGCAGTGAGGCCTCTCGTAGAGGGGAGGGGAGGGCAAGTGCAGGGCTCCACCAGCGGTTGCTTGGCCGCCCAGACTCAGCGCCGCACGGAGAGCACAAGGCTCCCAGGTCCCCTGGCTGTGGTCTGCAGCCCCACACTCCCGGAGGCTGACTCCGTGGGCGCCCAGAAGGTGCCTGACAGACGTCATGTCCCTAGCGCTCTGCTCCCCAGCAGAGACGTGTGCAGGTGGTGGGGCCTGCCCCTGCGTGTCTGGGCTCCCGCCGGCAGCCCCAGCTCCAGGGAAGCAGCCCCTGAGCCAAGAGCTGTAGGGGGCGCGGGGCGCCCCCGCCTGGAAGCCTAGTGCACAGCATGCGGGAAGCGAGCCTCCTCGGGAGAAGAGGAGGCAGCCCAGCTGCGTGCGTCTGCACTCACTCCTTGGGCGGAGCCCAGTGAGCCTCCAGTACGGCAGAGCTCCAGCTCTGCTCAGAGGCCCGATCTGGCAGAGTTGCTGGCGTGAGGCTGCTCTGCCCTGGGCGAGCCTTGCCCAGACTTGCCTCGCTGCTAGGCTTCCTGCCCGGGAAGGAGCAGGCTGCGCCAGACAGGCAGACGCTCCTGGCGCCTTCCTGGCCTCAGCTCCACTCCTGCCTTGCCTTTGCACCTAGTCCCCAGGCGTCCTTGCGGAGGGCTTAGGGGCCGGTGGGGTGCACGCTGCCAAGCCCTCCAGCCGTGAGAGCTCTGTCATAGGGAAGGGAATGGCAAGTGCAGGGCTCCTCCAGCGGTCGCTTGGCCGCCCAGACTCAGCACAGCACGGAGAGCACCAGGCTTCCCCAGGGCCCCCGGCTGTGGTCTGCAGCCCCACACACCCGGAGGCTGACTCCGTGAGCGCCCAGAAGGTGCCTGACAGACGTCATTTCCCTAGTGCTCTCCCCACCAGCAGAGACGTGGGCAGGTGGTTGGGGCCTGCGCCTGCGTGTCTGGGCTGCCGCCCACAGCCTCCGCTCAGGGGAAGCAGCCCCTGTGCCAAGACCTGCAGGAGGCGCGGGGCGTCCCTGCCTGGAAGCCAAGTGCACGGTCCGCTTGGAAGCGAGCCTCCTTGGGAAGAGTCGAGGGAGCCAAGCCGCGTGCAGCTGCAATCCCTGCTTGGGCCGAGCCGAGTGTGCCTCCAGGACGGCAGAGCTCCAGCTCTGCTCAGAGGCCGGATCTAGTCAAGTGCCTTGCGCGAGGCTGCTCTGCCCTGGGCGAGACTTGCCCAGGCTTGCCTCGCTGCTAGGCTTGCTGCCCGGGAAGGAGCAGGCTGTGCGATGCTGGGAGAGGCCCCTGGCGCCTTCCTGGCCTCAGCTCCACTCCTGCCTTGCCTTTGCATCTAGGCCCCGGGCGTCCTTGGGGAAGGCTTAGGAGCCGGTGGCTTGCACACTGCCAAGCCCTCCAGCAGTGAGGCCTCTCGTAGAGGGGAGGGGAGGGCAAGTGCAGGGCTCCACCAGCGGTTGCTTGGCCGCCCAGACTCAGCGCCGCACGGAGAGCACAAGGCTCCCAGGTCCCCTGGCTGTGGTCTGCAGCCCCACACTCCCGGAGGCTGACTCCGTGGGCGCCCAGAAGGTGCCTGACAGACGTCATGTCCCTAGCGCTCTGCTCCCCAGCAGAGACGTGTGCAGGTGGTGGGGCCTGCCCCTGCGTGTCTGGGCTCCCACCGGCAGCCCCAGCTCCAGGGAAGCAGCCCCTGAGCCAAGACCTGTAGGGGGCGCGGGGCGCCCCCGCCTGGAAGCCTAGTGCACAGCATGCGGGAAGCGAGCCTCCTCGGGAGAAGAGGAGGCAGCCCAGCTGCGTGCGTCTGCACTCACTCCTTGGGCGGAGCCCAGTGAGCCTCCAGTACGGCAGAGCTCCAGCTCTGCTCAGAGGCCCGATCTGGCAGAGTTGCTGGCGTGAGGCTGCTCTGCCCTGGGCGAGCCTTGCCCAGACTTGCCTCGCTGCTAGGCTTCCTGCCCGGGAAGGAGCAGGCTGCGCCAGACAGGCAGACGCTCCTGGCGCCTTCCTGGCCTCAGCTCCACTCCTGCCTTGCCTTTGCACCTAGTCCCCAGGCGTCCTTGCGGAGGGCTTAGGGGCCGGTGGGGTGCACGCTGCCAAGCCCTCCAGCCGTGAGAGCTCTGTCATAGGGAAGGGAATGGCAAGTGCAGGGCTCCTCCAGCGCTCGCTTGGCCGCCCAGACTCAGCACAGCACGGAGAGCACCAGGCTTCCCCAGGGCCCCCGGCTGTGGTCTGCAGCCCCACACACCCGGAGGCTGACTCCGTGAGCGCCCAGAAGGTGCCTGACAGACGTCATTTCCCTAGTGCTCTCCCCACCAGCAGAGACGTGGGCAGGTGGTTGGGGCCTGCGCCTGCGTGTCTGGGCTGCCGCCCACAGCCTCCGCTCAGGGGAAGCAGCCCCTGTGCCAAGACCTGCAGGAGGCGCGGGGCGTCCCTGCCTGGAAGCCAAGTGCACGGTCCGCTTGGAAGCGAGCCTCCTTGGGAAGAGTCGAGGGAGCCAAGCCGCGTGCAGCTGCAATCCCTGCTTGGGCCGAGCCGAGTGTGCCTCCAGGACGGCAGAGCTCCAGCTCTGCTCAGAGGCCGGATCTAGTCAAGTGCCTTGCGCGAGGCTGCTCTGCCCTGGGCGAGACTTGCCCAGGCTTGCCTCGCTGCTAGGCTTGCTGCCCGGGAAGGAGCAGGCTGTGCGATGCTGGGAGAGGCCCCTGGCGCCTTCCTGGCCTCAGCTCCACTCCTGCCTTGCCTTTGCATCTAGGCCCCGGGCGTCCTTGGGGAAGGCTTAGGAGCCGGTGGCTTGCACACTGCCAAGCCCTCCAGCAGTGAGGCCTCTCGTAGAGGGGAGGGGAGGGCAAGTGCAGGGCTCCACCAGCGGTTGCTTGGCCGCCCAGACTCAGCGCCGCACGGAGAGCACAAGGCTCCCAGGTCCCCTGGCTGTGGTCTGCAGCCCCACACTCCCGGAGGCTGACTCCGTGGGCGCCCAGAAGGTGCCTGACAGACGTCATGTCCCTAGCGCTCTGCTCCCCAGCAGAGACGTGTGCAGGTGGTGGGGCCTGCCCCTGCGTGTCTGGGCTCCCGCCGGCAGCCCCAGCTCCAGGGAAGCAGCCCCTGAGCCAAGACCTGTAGGGGGCGCGGGGCGCCCCCGCCTGGAAGCCTAGTGCACAGCATGCGGGAAGCGAGCCTCCTCGGGAGAAGAGGAGGCAGCCCAGCTGCGTGCGTCTGCACTCACTCCTTGGGCGGAGCCCAGTGAGCCTCCAGTACGGCAGAGCTCCAGCTCTGCTCAGAGGCCCGATCTGGCAGAGTTGCTGGCGTGAGGCTGCTCTGCCCTGGGCGAGCCTTGCCCAGACTTGCCTCGCTGCTAGGCTTCCTGCCCGGGAAGGAGCAGGCTGCGCCAGACAGGCAGACGCTCCTGGCGCCTTCCTGGCCTCAGCTCCACTCCTGCCTTGCCTTTGCACCTAGTCCCCAGGCGTCCTTGCGGAGGGCTTAGGGGCCGGTGGGGTGCACGCTGCCAAGCCCTCCAGCCGTGAGAGCTCTGTCATAGGGAAGGGAATGGCAAGTGCAGGGCTCCTCCAGCGCTCGCTTGGCCGCCCAGACTCAGCACAGCACGGAGAGCACCAGGCTTCCCCAGGGCCCCCGGCTGTGGTCTGCAGCCCCACACACCCGGAGGCTGACTCCGTGAGCGCCCAGAAGGTGCCTGACAGACGTCATTTCCCTAGTGCTCTCCCCACCAGCAGAGACGTGGGCAGGTGGTTGGGGCCTGCGCCTGCGTGTCTGGGCTGCCGCCCACAGCCTCCGCTCAGGGGAAGCAGCCCCTGTGCCAAGACCTGCAGGAGGCGCGGGGCGTCCCTGCCTGGAAGCCAAGTGCACGGTCCGCTTGGAAGCGAGCCTCCTTGGGAAGAGTCGAGGGAGCCAAGCCGCGTGCAGCTGCAATCCCTGCTTGGGCCGAGCCGAGTGTGCCTCCAGGACGGCAGAGCTCCAGCTCTGCTCAGAGGCCGGATCTAGTCAAGTGCCTTGCGCGAGGCTCCTCTGCCCTGGGCGAGACTTGCCCAGGCTTGCCTCGCTGCTAGGCTTGCTGCCCGGGAAGGAGCAGGCTGTGCGATGCTGGGAGAGGCCCCTGGCGCCTTCCTGGCCTCAGCTCCACTCCTGCCTTGCCTTTGCATCTAGGCCCCGGGCGTCCTTGGGGAAGGCTTAGGAGCCGGTGGCTTGCACACTGCCAAGCCCTCCAGCAGTGAGGCCTCTCGTAGAGGGGAGGGGAGGGCAAGTGCAGGGCTCCACCAGCGGTTGCTTGGCCGCCCAGACTCAGCGCCGCACGGAGAGCACAAGGCTCCCAGGTCCCCTGGCTGTGGTCTGCAGCCCCACACTCCCGGAGGCTGACTCCGTGGGCGCCCAGAAGGTGCCTGACAGACGTCATGTCCCTAGCGCTCTGCTCCCCAGCAGAGACGTGTGCAGGTGGTGGGGCCTGCCCCTGCGTGTCTGGGCTCCCGCCGGCAGCCCCAGCTCCAGGGAAGCAGCCCCTGAGCCAAGACCTGTAGGGGGCGCGGGGCGCCCCCGCCTGGAAGCCTAGTGCACAGCATGCGGGAAGCGAGCCTCCTCGGGAGAAGAGGAGGCAGCCCAGCTGCGTGCGTCTGCACTCACTCCTTGGGCGGAGCCCAGTGAGCCTCCAGTACGGCAGAGCTCCAGCTCTGCTCAGAGGCCCGATCTGGCAGAGTTGCTGGCGTGAGGCTGCTCTGCCCTGGGCGAGCCTTGCCCAGACTTGCCTCGCTGCTAGGCTTCCTGCCCGGGAAGGAGCAGGCTGCGCCAGACAGGCAGACGCTCCTGGCGCCTTCCTGGCCTCAGCTCCACTCCTGCCTTGCCTTTGCACCTAGTCCCCAGGCGTCCTTGCGGAGGGCTTAGGGGCCGGTGGGGTGCACGCTGCCAAGCCCTCCAGCCGTGAGAGCTCTGTCATAGGGAAGGGAATGGCAAGTGCAGGGCTCCTCCAGCGCTCGCTTGGCCGCCCAGACTCAGCACAGCACGGAGAGCACCAGGCTTCCCCAGGGCCCCCGGCTGTGGTCTGCAGCCCCACACACCCGGAGGCTGACTCCGTGAGCGCCCAGAAGGTGCCTGACAGACGTCATTTCCCTAGTGCTCTCCCCACCAGCAGAGACGTGGGCAGGTGGTTGGGGCCTGCGCCTGCGTGTCTGGGCTGCCGCCCACAGCCTCCGCTCAGGGGAAGCAGCCCCTGTGCCAAGACCTGCAGGAGGCGCGGGGCGTCCCTGCCTGGAAGCCAAGTGCACGGTCCGCTTGGAAGCGAGCCTCCTTGGGAAGAGTCGAGGGAGCCAAGCCGCGTGCAGCTGCAATCCCTGCTTGGGCCGAGCCGAGTGTGCCTCCAGGACGGCAGAGCTCCAGCTCTGCTCAGAGGCCGGATCTAGTCAAGTGCCTTGCGCGAGGCTGCTCTGCCCTGGGCGAGACTTGCCCAGGCTTGCCTCGCTGCTAGGCTTGCTGCCCGGGAAGGAGCAGGCTGTGCGATGCTGGGACAGGCCCCTGGCGCCTTCCTGGCCTCAGCTCCACTCCTGCCTTGCCTTTGCATCTAGGCCCCGGGCGTCCTTGGGGAAGGCTTAGGAGCCGGTGGCTTGCACACTGCCAAGCCCTCCAGCAGTGAGGCCTCTCGTAGAGGGGAGGGGAGGGCAAGTGCAGGGCTCCACCAGCGGTTGCTTGGCCGCCCAGACTCAGCGCCGCACGGAGAGCACAAGGCTCCCAGGTCCCCTGGCTGTGGTCTGCAGCCCCACACTCCCGGAGGCTGACTCCGTGGGCGCCCAGAAGGTGCCTGACAGACGTCATGTCCCTAGCGCTCTGCTCCCCAGCAGAGACGTGTGCAGGTGGTGGGGCCTGCCCCTGCGTGTCTGGGCTCCCGCCGGCAGCCCCAGCTCCAGGGAAGCAGCCCCTGAGCCAAGAGCTGTAGGGGGCGCGGGGCGCCCCCGCCTGGAAGCCTAGTGCACAGCATGCGGGAAGCGAGCCTCCTCGGGAGAAGAGGAGGCAGCCCAGCTGCGTGCGTCTGCACTCACTCCTTGGGCGGAGCCCAGTGAGCCTCCAGTACGGCAGAGCTCCAGCTCTGCTCAGAGGCCCGATCTGGCAGAGTTGCTGGCGTGAGGCTGCTCTGCCCTGGGCGAGCCTTGCCCAGACTTGCCTCGCTGCTAGGCTTCCTGCCCGGGAAGGAGCAGGCTGCGCCAGACAGGCAGACGCTCCTGGCGCCTTCCTGGCCTCAGCTCCACTCCTGCCTTGCCTTTGCACCTAGTCCCCAGGCGTCCTTGCGGAGGGCTTAGGGGCCGGTGGGGTGCACGCTGCCAAGCCCTCCAGCCGTGAGAGCTCTGTCATAGGGAAGGGAATGGCAAGTGCAGGGCTCCTCCAGCGCTCGCTTGGCCGCCCAGACTCAGCACAGCACGGAGAGCACCAGGCTTCCCCAGGGCCCCCGGCTGTGGTCTGCAGCCCCACACACCCGGAGGCTGACTCCGTGAGCGCCCAGAAGGTGCCTGACAGACGTCATTTCCCTAGTGCTCTCCCCACCAGCAGAGACGTGGGCAGGTGGTTGGGGCCTGCACCTGCGTGTCTGGGCTGCCGCCCACAGCCTCCGCTCAGGGGAAGCAGCCCCTGTGCCAAGACCTGCAGGAGGCGCGGGGCGTCCCTGCCTGGAAGCCAAGTGCACGGTCCGCTTGGAAGCGAGCCTCCTTGGGAAGAGTCGAGGGAGCCAAGCCGCGTGCAGCTGCAATCCCTGCTTGGGCCGAGCCGAGTGTGCCTCCAGGACGGCAGAGCTCCAGCTCTGCTCAGAGGCCGGATCTAGTCAAGTGCCTTGCGCGAGGCTGCTCTGCCCTGGGCGAGACTTGCCCAGGCTTGCCTCGCTGCTAGGCTTGCTGCCCGGGAAGGAGCAGGCTGTGCGATGCTGGGAGAGGCCCCTGGCGCCTTCCTGGCCTCAGCTCCACTCCTGCCTTGCCTTTGCATCTAGGCCCCGGGCGTCCTTGGGGAAGGCTTAGGAGCCGGTGGCTTGCACACTGCCAAGCCCTCCAGCAGTGAGGCCTCTCGTAGAGGGGAGGGGAGGGCAAGTGCAGGGCTCCACCAGCGGTTGCTTGGCCGCCCAGACTCAGCGCCGCACGGAGAGCACAAGGCTCCCAGGTCCCCTGGCTGTGGTCTGCAGCCCCACACTCCCGGAGGCTGACTCCGTGGGCGCCCAGAAGGTGCCTGACAGACGTCATGTCCCTAGCGCTCTGCTCCCCAGCAGAGACGTGTGCAGGTGGTGGGGCCTGCCCCTGCGTGTCTGGGCTCCCGCCGGCAGCCCCAGCTCCAGGGAAGCAGCCCCTGAGCCAAGACCTGTAGGGGGCGCGGGGCGCCCCCGCCTGGAAGCCTAGTGCACAGCATGCGGGAAGCGAGCCTCCTCGGGAGAAGAGGAGGCAGCCCAGCTGCGTGCGTCTGCACTCACTCCTTGGGCGGAGCCCAGTGAGCCTCCAGTACGGCAGAGCTCCAGCTCTGCTCAGAGGCCCGATCTGGCAGAGTTGCTGGCGTGAGGCTGCTCTGCCCTGGGCGAGCCTTGCCCAGACTTGCCTCGCTGCTAGGCTTCCTGCCCGGGAAGGAGCAGGCTGCGCCAGACAGGCAGACGCTCCTGGCGCCTTCCTGGCCTCAGCTCCACTCCTGCCTTGCCTTTGCACCTAGTCCCCAGGCGTCCTTGCGGAGGGCTTAGGGGCCGGTGGGGTGCACGCTGCCAAGCCCTCCAGCCGTGAGAGCTCTGTCATAGGGAAGGGAATGGCAAGTGCAGGGCTCCTCCAGCGCTCGCTTGGCCGCCCAGACTCAGCACAGCACGGAGAGCACCAGGCTTCCCCAGGGCCCCCGGCTGTGGTCTGCAGCCCCACACACCCGGAGGCTGACTCCGTGAGCGCCCAGAAGGTGCCTGACAGACGTCATTTCCCTAGTGCTCTCCCCACCAGCAGAGACGTGGGCAGGTGGTTGGGGCCTGCGCCTGCGTGTCTGGGCTGCCGCCCACAGCCTCCGCTCAGGGGAAGCAGCCCCTGTGCCAAGACCTGCAGGAGGCGCGGGGCGTCCCTGCCTGGAAGCCAAGTGCACGGTCCGCTTGGAAGCGAGCCTCCTTGGGAAGAGTCGAGGGAGCCAAGCCGCGTGCAGCTGCAATCCCTGCTTGGGCCGAGCCGAGTGTGCCTCCAGGACGGCAGAGCTCCAGCTCTGCTCAGAGGCCGGATCTAGTCAAGTGCCTTGCGCGAGGCTGCTCTGCCCTGGGCGAGACTTGCCCAGGCTTGCCTCGCTGCTAGGCTTGCTGCCCGGGAAGGAGCAGGCTGTGCGATGCTGGGAGAGGCCCCTGGCGCCTTCCTGGCCTCAGCTCCACTCCTGCCTTGCCTTTGCATCTAGGCCCCGGGCGTCCTTGGGGAAGGCTTAGGAGCCGGTGGCTTGCACACTGCCAAGCCCTCCAGCAGTGAGGCCTCTCGTAGAGGGGAGGGGAGGGCAAGTGCAGGGCTCCACCAGCGGTTGCTTGGCCGCCCAGACTCAGCGCCGCACGGAGAGCACAAGGCTCCCAGGTCCCCTGGCTGTGGTCTGCAGCCCCACACTCCCGGAGGCTGACTCCGTGGGCGCCCAGAAGGTGCCTGACAGACGTCATGTCCCTAGCGCTCTGCTCCCCAGCAGAGACGTGTGCAGGTGGTGGGGCCTGCCCCTGCGTGTCTGGGCTCCCGCCGGCAGCCCCAGCTCCAGGGAAGCAGCCCCTGAGCCAAGACCTGTAGGGGGCGCGGGGCGCCCCCGCCTGGAAGCCTAGTGCACAGCATGCGGGAAGCGAGCCTCCTCGGGAGAAGAGGAGGCAGCCCAGCTGCGTGCGTCTGCACTCACTCCTTGGGCGGAGCCCAGTGAGCCTCCAGTACGGCAGAGCTCCAGCTCTGCTCAGAGGCCCGATCTGGCAGAGTTGCTGGCGTGAGGCTGCTCTGCCCTGGGCGAGCCTTGCCCAGACTTGCCTCGCTGCTAGGCTTCCTGCCCGGGAAGGAGCAGGCTGCGCCAGACAGGCAGACGCTCCTGGCGCCTTCCTGGCCTCAGCTCCACTCCTGCCTTGCCTTTGCACCTAGTCCCCAGGCGTCCTTGCGGAGGGCTTAGGGGCCGGTGGGGTGCACGCTGCCAAGCCCTCCAGCCGTGAGAGCTCTGTCATAGGGAAGGGAATGGCAAGTGCAGGGCTCCTCCAGCGCTCGCTTGGCCGCCCAGACTCAGCACAGCACGGAGAGCACCAGGCTTCCCCAGGGCCCCCGGCTGTGGTCTGCAGCCCCACACACCCGGAGGCTGACTCCGTGAGCGCCCAGAAGGTGCCTGACAGACGTCATTTCCCTAGTGCTCTCCCCACCAGCAGAGACGTGGGCAGGTGGTTGGGGCCTGCGCCTGCGTGTCTGGGCTGCCGCCCACAGCCTCCGCTCAGGGGAAGCAGCCCCTGTGCCAAGACCTGCAGGAGGCGCGGGGCGTCCCTGCCTGGAAGCCAAGTGCACGGTCCGCTTGGAAGCGAGCCTCCTTGGGAAGAGTCGAGGGAGCCAAGCCGCGTGCAGCTGCAATCCCTGCTTGGGCCGAGCCGAGTGTGCCTCCAGGACGGCAGAGCTCCAGCTCTGCTCAGAGGCCGGATCTAGTCAAGTGCCTTGCGCGAGGCTGCTCTGCCCTGGGCGAGACTTGCCCAGGCTTGCCTCGCTGCTAGGCTTGCTGCCCGGGAAGGAGCAGGCTGTGCGATGCTGGGAGAGGCCCCTGGCGCCTTCCTGGCCTCAGCTCCACTCCTGCCTTGCCTTTGCATCTAGGCCCCGGGCGTCCTTGGGGAAGGCTTAGGAGCCGGTGGCTTGCACACTGCCAAGCCCTCCAGCAGTGAGGCCTCTCGTAGAGGGGAGGGGAGGGCAAGTGCAGGGCTCCACCAGCGGTTGCTTGGCCGCCCAGACTCAGCGCCGCACGGAGAGCACAAGGCTCCCAGGTCCCCTGGCTGTGGTCTGCAGCCCCACACTCCCGGAGGCTGACTCCGTGGGCGCCCAGAAGGTGCCTGACAGACGTCATGTCCCTAGCGCTCTGCTCCCCAGCAGAGACGTGTGCAGGTGGTGGGGCCTGCCCCTGCGTGTCTGGGCTCCCGCCGGCAGCCCCAGCTCCAGGGAAGCAGCCCCTGAGCCAAGAGCTGTAGGGGGCGCGGGGCGCCCCCGCCTGGAAGCCTAGTGCACAGCATGCGGGAAGCGAGCCTCCTCGGGAGAAGAGGAGGCAGCCCAGCTGCGTGCGTCTGCACTCACTCCTTGGGCGGAGCCCAGTGAGCCTCCAGTACGGCAGAGCTCCAGCTCTGCTCAGAGGCCCGATCTGGCAGAGTTGCTGGCGTGAGGCTGCTCTGCCCTGGGCGAGCCTTGCCCAGACTTGCCTCGCTGCTAGGCTTCCTGCCCGGGAAGGAGCAGGCTGCGCCAGACAGGCAGACGCTCCTGGCGCCTTCCTGGCCTCAGCTCCACTCCTGCCTTGCCTTTGCACCTAGTCCCCAGGCGTCCTTGCGGAGGGCTTAGGGGCCGGTGGGGTGCACGCTGCCAAGCCCTCCAGCCGTGAGAGCTCTGTCATAGGGAAGGGAATGGCAAGTGCAGGGCTCCTCCAGCGCTCGCTTGGCCGCCCAGACTCAGCACAGCACGGAGAGCACCAGGCTTCCCCAGGGCCCCCGGCTGTGGTCTGCAGCCCCACACACCCGGAGGCTGACTCCGTGAGCGCCCAGAAGGTGCCTGACAGACGTCATTTCCCTAGTGCTCTCCCCACCAGCAGAGACGTGGGCAGGTGGTTGGGGCCTGCGCCTGCGTGTCTGGGCTGCCGCCCACAGCCTCCGCTCAGGGGAAGCAGCCCCTGTGCCAAGACCTGCAGGAGGCGCGGGGCGTCCCTGCCTGGAAGCCAAGTGCACGGTCCGCTTGGAAGCGAGCCTCCTTGGGAAGAGTCGAGGGAGCCAAGCCGCGTGCAGCTGCAATCCCTGCTTGGGCCGAGCCGAGTGTGCCTCCAGGACGGCAGAGCTCCAGCTCTGCTCAGAGGCCGGATCTAGTCAAGTGCCTTGCGCGAGGCTGCTCTGCCCTGGGCGAGACTTGCCCAGGCTTGCCTCGCTGCTAGGCTTGCTGCCCGGGAAGGAGCAGGCTGTGCGATGCTGGGAGAGGCCCCTGGCGCCTTCCTGGCCTCAGCTCCACTCCTGCCTTGCCTTTGCATCTAGGCCCCGGGCGTCCTTGGGGAAGGCTTAGGAGCCGGTGGCTTGCACACTGCCAAGCCCTCCAGCAGTGAGGCCTCTCGTAGAGGGGAGGGGAGGGCAAGTGCAGGGCTCCACCAGCGGTTGCTTGGCCGCCCAGACTCAGCGCCGCACGGAGAGCACAAGGCTCCCAGGTCCCCTGGCTGTGGTCTGCAGCCCCACACTCCCGGAGGCTGACTCCGTGGGCGCCCAGAAGGTGCCTGACAGACGTCATGTCCCTAGCGCTCTGCTCCCCAGCAGAGACGTGTGCAGGTGGTGGGGCCTGCCCCTGCGTGTCTGGGCTCCCGCCGGCAGCCCCAGCTCCAGGGAAGCAGCCCCTGAGCCAAGACCTGTAGGGGGCGCGGGGCGCCCCCGCCTGGAAGCCTAGTGCACAGCATGCGGGAAGCGAGCCTCCTCGGGAGAAGAGGAGGCAGCCCAGCTGCGTGCGTCTGCACTCACTCCTTGGGCGGAGCCCAGTGAGCCTCCAGTACGGCAGAGCTCCAGCTCTGCTCAGAGGCCCGATCTGGCAGAGTTGCTGGCGTGAGGCTGCTCTGCCCTGGGCGAGCCTTGCCCAGACTTGCCTCGCTGCTAGGCTTCCTGCCCGGGAAGGAGCAGGCTGCGCCAGACAGGCAGACGCTCCTGGCGCCTTCCTGGCCTCAGCTCCACTCCTGCCTTGCCTTTGCACCTAGTCCCCAGGCGTCCTTGCGGAGGGCTTAGGGGCCGGTGGGGTGCACGCTGCCAAGCCCTCCAGCCGTGAGAGCTCTGTCATAGGGAAGGGAATGGCAAGTGCAGGGCTCCTCCAGCGCTCGCTTGGCCGCCCAGACTCAGCACAGCACGGAGAGCACCAGGCTTCCCCAGGGCCCCCGGCTGTGGTCTGCAGCCCCACACACCCGGAGGCTGACTCCGTGAGCGCCCAGAAGGTGCCTGACAGACGTCATTTCCCTAGTGCTCTCCCCACCAGCAGAGACGTGGGCAGGTGGTTGGGGCCTGCGCCTGCGTGTCTGGGCTGCCGCCCACAGCCTCCGCTCAGGGGAAGCAGCCCCTGTGCCAAGACCTGCAGGAGGCGCGGGGCGTCCCTGCCTGGAAGCCAAGTGCACGGTCCGCTTGGAAGCGAGCCTCCTTGGGAAGAGTCGAGGGAGCCAAGCCGCGTGCAGCTGCAATCCCTGCTTGGGCCGAGCCGAGTGTGCCTCCAGGACGGCAGAGCTCCAGCTCTGCTCAGAGGCCGGATCTAGTCAAGTGCCTTGCGCGAGGCTGCTCTGCCCTGGGCGAGACTTGCCCAGGCTTGCCTCGCTGCTAGGCTTGCTGCCCGGGAAGGAGCAGGCTGTGCGATGCTGGGAGAGGCCCCTGGCGCCTTCCTGGCCTCAGCTCCACTCCTGCCTTGCCTTTGCATCTAGGCCCCGGGCGTCCTTGGGGAAGGCTTAGGAGCCGGTGGCTTGCACACTGCCAAGCCCTCCAGCAGTGAGGCCTCTCGTAGAGGGGAGGGGAGGGCAAGTGCAGGGCTCCACCAGCGGTTGCTTGGCCGCCCAGACTCAGCGCCGCACGGAGAGCACAAGGCTCCCAGGTCCCCTGGCTGTGGTCTGCAGCCCCACACTCCCGGAGGCTGACTCCGTGGGCGCCCAGAAGGTGCCTGACAGACGTCATGTCCCTAGCGCTCTGCTCCCCAGCAGAGACGTGTGCAGGTGGTGGGGCCTGCCCCTGCGTGTCTGGGCTCCCGCCGGCAGCCCCAGCTCCAGGGAAGCAGCCCCTGAGCCAAGACCTGTAGGGGGCGCGGGGCGCCCCCGCCTGGAAGCCTAGTGCACAGCATGCGGGAAGCGAGCCTCCTCGGGAGAAGAGGAGGCAGCCCAGCTGCGTGCGTCTGCACTCACTCCTTGGGCGGAGCCCAGTGAGCCTCCAGTACGGCAGAGCTCCAGCTCTGCTCAGAGGCCCGATCTGGCAGAGTTGCTGGCGTGAGGCTGCTCTGCCCTGGGCGAGCCTTGCCCAGACTTGCCTCGCTGCTAGGCTTCCTGCCCGGGAAGGAGCAGGCTGCGCCAGACAGGCAGACGCTCCTGGCGCCTTCCTGGCCTCAGCTCCACTCCTGCCTTGCCTTTGCACCTAGTCCCCAGGCGTCCTTGCGGAGGGCTTAGGGGCCGGTGGGGTGCACGCTGCCAAGCCCTCCAGCCGTGAGAGCTCTGTCATAGGGAAGGGAATGGCAAGTGCAGGGCTCCTCCAGCGCTCGCTTGGCCGCCCAGACTCAGCACAGCACGGAGAGCACCAGGCTTCCCCAGGGCCCCCGGCTGTGGTCTGCAGCCCCACACACCCGGAGGCTGACTCCGTGAGCGCCCAGAAGGTGCCTGACAGACGTCATTTCCCTAGTGCTCTCCCCACCAGCAGAGACGTGGGCAGGTGGTTGGGGCCTGCGCCTGCGTGTCTGGGCTGCCGCCCCACAGCCTCCGCTCAGGGGAAGCAGCCCCTGTGCCAAGACCTGCAGGAGGCGCGGGGCGTCCCTGCCTGGAAGCCAAGTGCACGGTCCGCTTGGAAGCGAGCCTCCTTGGGAAGAGTCGAGGGAGCCAAGCCGCGTGCAGCTGCAATCCCTGCTTGGGCCGAGCCGAGTGTGCCTCCAGGACGGCAGAGCTCCAGCTCTGCTCAGAGGCCGGATCTAGTCAAGTGCCTTGCGCGAGGCTGCTCTGCCCTGGGCGAGACTTGCCCAGGCTTGCCTCGCTGCTAGGCTTGCTGCCCGGGAAGGAGCAGGCTGTGCGATGCTGGGAGAGGCCCCTGGCGCCTTCCTGGCCTCAGCTCCACTCCTGCCTTGCCTTTGCATCTAGGCCCCGGGCGTCCTTGGGGAAGGCTTAGGAGCCGGTGGCTTGCACACTGCCAAGCCCTCCAGCAGTGAGGCCTCTCGTAGAGGGGAGGGGAGGGCAAGTGCAGGGCTCCACCAGCGGTTGCTTGGCCGCCCAGACTCAGCGCCGCACGGAGAGCACAAGGCTCCCAGGTCCCCTGGCTGTGGTCTGCAGCCCCACACTCCCGGAGGCTGACTCCGTGGGCGCCCAGAAGGTGCCTGACAGACGTCATGTCCCTAGCGCTCTGCTCCCCAGCAGAGACGTGTGCAGGTGGTGGGGCCTGCCCCTGCGTGTCTGGGCTCCCGCCGGCAGCCCCAGCTCCAGGGAAGCAGCCCCTGAGCCAAGACCTGTAGGGGGCGCGGGGCGCCCCCGCCTGGAAGCCTAGTGCACAGCATGCGGGAAGCGAGCCTCCTCGGGAGAAGAGGAGGCAGCCCAGCTGCGTGCGTCTGCACTCACTCCTTGGGCGGAGCCCAGTGAGCCTCCAGTACGGCAGAGCTCCAGCTCTGCTCAGAGGCCCGATCTGGCAGAGTTGCTGGCGTGAGGCTGCTCTGCCCTGGGCGAGCCTTGCCCAGACTTGCCTCGCTGCTAGGCTTCCTGCCCGGGAAGGAGCAGGCTGCGCCAGACAGGCAGACGCTCCTGGCGCCTTCCTGGCCTCAGCTCCACTCCTGCCTTGCCTTTGCACCTAGTCCCCAGGCGTCCTTGCGGAGGGCTTAGGGGCCGGTGGGGTGCACGCTGCCAAGCCCTCCAGCCGTGAGAGCTCTGTCATAGGGAAGGGGAATGGCAAGTGCAGGGCTCCTCCAGCGCTCGCTTGGCCGCCCAGACTCAGCACAGCACGGAGAGCACCAGGCTTCCCCAGGGCCCCCGGCTGTGGTCTGCAGCCCCACACACCCGGAGGCTGACTCCGTGAGCGCCCAGAAGGTGCCTGACAGACGTCATTTCCCTAGTGCTCTCCCCACCAGCAGAGACGTGGGCAGGTGGTTGGGGCCTGCGCCTGCGTGTCTGGGCTGCCGCCCACAGCCTCCGCTCAGGGGAAGCAGCCCCTGTGCCAAGACCTGCAGGAGGCGCGGGGCGTCCCTGCCTGGAAGCCAAGTGCACGGTCCGCTTGGAAGCGAGCCTCCTTGGGAAGAGTCGAGGGAGCCAAGCCGCGTGCAGCTGCAATCCCTGCTTGGGCCGAGCCGAGTGTGCCTCCAGGACGGCAGAGCTCCAGCTCTGCTCAGAGGCCGGATCTAGTCAAGTGCCTTGCGCGAGGCTGCTCTGCCCTGGGCGAGACTTGCCCAGGCTTGCCTCGCTGCTAGGCTTGCTGCCCGGGAAGGAGCAGGCTGTGCGATGCTGGGAGAGGCCCCTGGCGCCTTCCTGGCCTCAGCTCCACTCCTGCCTTGCCTTTGCATCTAGGCCCCGGGCGTCCTTGGGGAAGGCTTAGGAGCCGGTGGCTTGCACACTGCCAAGCCCTCCAGCAGTGAGGCCTCTCGTAGAGGGGAGGGGAGGGCAAGTGCAGGGCTCCACCAGCGGTTGCTTGGCCGCCCAGACTCAGCGCCGCACGGAGAGCACAAGGCTCCCAGGTCCCCTGGCTGTGGTCTGCAGCCCCACACTCCCGGAGGCTGACTCCGTGGGCGCCCAGAAGGTGCCTGACAGACGTCATGTCCCTAGCGCTCTGCTCCCCAGCAGAGACGTGTGCAGGTGGTGGGGCCTGCCCCTGCGTGTCTGGGCTCCCGCCGGCAGCCCCAGCTCCAGGGAAGCAGCCCCTGAGCCAAGACCTGTAGGGGGCGCGGGGCGCCCCCGCCTGGAAGCCTAGTGCACAGCATGCGGGAAGCGAGCCTCCTCGGGAGAAGAGGAGGCAGCCCAGCTGCGTGCGTCTGCACTCACTCCTTGGGCGGAGCCCAGTGAGCCTCCAGTACGGCAGAGCTCCAGCTCTGCTCAGAGGCCCGATCTGGCAGAGTTGCTGGCGTGAGGCTGCTCTGCCCTGGGCGAGCCTTGCCCAGACTTGCCTCGCTGCTAGGCTTCCTGCCCGGGAAGGAGCAGGCTGCGCCAGACAGGCAGACGCTCCTGGCGCCTTCCTGGCCTCAGCTCCACTCCTGCCTTGCCTTTGCACCTAGTCCCCAGGCGTCCTTGCGGAGGGCTTAGGGGCCGGTGGGGTGCACGCTGCCAAGCCCTCCAGCCGTGAGAGCTCTGTCATAGGGAAGGGAATGGCAAGTGCAGGGCTCCTCCAGCGCTCGCTTGGCCGCCCAGACTCAGCACAGCACGGAGAGCACCAGGCTTCCCCAGGGCCCCCGGCTGTGGTCTGCAGCCCCACACACCCGGAGGCTGACTCCGTGAGCGCCCAGAAGGTGCCTGACAGACGTCATTTCCCTAGTGCTCTCCCCACCAGCAGAGACGTGGGCAGGTGGTTGGGGCCTGCGCCTGCGTGTCTGGGCTGCCGCCCACAGCCTCCGCTCAGGGGAAGCAGCCCCTGTGCCAAGACCTGCAGGAGGCGCGGGGCGTCCCTGCCTGGAAGCCAAGTGCACGGTCCGCTTGGAAGCGAGCCTCCTTGGGAAGAGTCGAGGGAGCCAAGCCGCGTGCAGCTGCAATCCCTGCTTGGGCCGAGCCGAGTGTGCCTCCAGGACGGCAGAGCTCCAGCTCTGCTCAGAGGCCGGATCTAGTCAAGTGCCTTGCGCGAGGCTGCTCTGCCCTGGGCGAGACTTGCCCAGGCTTGCCTCGCTGCTAGGCTTGCTGCCCGGGAAGGAGCAGGCTGTGCGATGCTGGGAGAGGCCCCTGGCGCCTTCCTGGCCTCAGCTCCACTCCTGCCTTGCCTTTGCATCTAGGCCCCGGGCGTCCTTGGGGAAGGCTT